>NW_024539266.1:0-301915 GCF_016758775.1 Suillus clintonianus | reverse complement strand
TAGGAAGGTTGAGTATGGATATGCAACCACGAGAACATAAATGTCGACCTTAAGCCTCAACTTATATTTCATTCGTCAAGAAAGTCTCCAGCGCATCACACCACGCCGTTTGATTGGGGGACTGACGAAAGAAAAAGAAGGCGGACGAACTCGAGAAGTCGTAAGTCCACTGCCAGGGAGGGTGCCAGGGGCGCGCATGGAAAAAGCCCGCGACGAAGAAGCTGAAGCGGGGCAGGTGAACAAGGGCAGGCGATGATGGTGATTTCCTCGAAAGCTGTAATATACATGAGATTAATGTTAGAAGAGAAAAAAATGATAACACACCATCAAAAAACACACATGCAACTTTGATGTTACGAGTTCTGCACCCAGTCCCGCACTCCCCATCAGTCCGATGACGTATGGCTGGCATGTTGGCATGACGTAGCGATACAGTCTCTTGAAGGTATGACAGATAGGGCACTATCATGGCCGGAATTATATCATCTGACCACCTGCGCCACTGATTAGCCCTTTTTTGGGAGCTGGTGAGACGACGGGGAGAAGCGTCAATAGAAAAATGTATTGAGTCGCTGAAGGGAAACACAGGTCCATCATCCCTCTGTCCGGGTTCCGTCCTACGTATGGGTGATGAACGACGCGGCCTTTGCTGTGCTAGACGTTGTCGTCCTGGCAGAACTAAGATGGGTGGTGGGCCAGGAAGATAGAGGTCGAGTTTTTTTGTCTCGCGGGGACGTTTCCATCTATTGACCATCCAAGGTTCGCAAATGATAGCAGTCGGCTGATGTATCGACGGTGGTGAAGAATGGTGGGTTGTTGCCTTATGACGTCGAGGTTTTGGACGGCGGACTGCCATAGCGTAATACCTTAAGACTCGAAGTCAACAAGGCAGGAAACAGTGACACGAAGTCAACAAGGGAGGAAACAGTGACACGAAGTCAACTAGGGAACTCAGCCCACGGAGGCGCAGTCTGGGGAAGTTTGATTGTAGTGACCGATGGTGGCGGACGTTGATGGACGAAGTAGGATCACTAGTGAAAAATCAAAATAATCACATTGGGCTGAGAAATCACGAAGCTTAATTCAATTTATTCCAGACTACACCAAAATACTTCGGGATCGTTCAATGGCGCTTAACGATAGGGCCAACTCGAAGATCTTGAAAGCAGATCGAGTCTGATTTGAATGCGGATAAATTGTGGTAAGTGTGTTGGTGAGTCCAAATGTGTTGTTACTCGGATCCTCACGTGGTTATACTATGTTGTTCCAGAAGAAAGGGTGAGCCTTGCTGTCAGAGTAATGTGAAGAACGCAAAGTGAACTCACCGCCCCATCATCGTGATGAGTCTCTTGCTCAATGTCTGAAACATGTACGCAGTGAGTAGGTATCTTGATCTCGTAAAGCCAAAGCTCGTAAATCCAAAGAGGAAAATAAATGTTACAGATCGTAATGCCGGAGTAAGATCATAGTCCGCTGATGGTAACCATACAAAACCGGATAATGGAGCACGAAGGAACACAACAGCATGGATTTGATTGTAAGGTAACGAGAACGGACAACAGAAAATACGTCAGGACAACTATATGGAATCATGATTGCATGGGAAGCGAATGGGGTATGATTGGGGGCCTGCCGAAATGATCAAAAAATGTCTGCACATAAAATGCCGTCGCCACACGCTTGACTTCCCAAGATTTTGTATCTGTGAAGTTGTCTGATGTCAGCGGGGTCGTAAGAAGAGGCGGCACGCCATCCCAATCGCAAAGCAGTAGGCGAAAATTCTCCACGTAAGGAAGACAGCCCTGCAGGGTGTTATCCCACAACCCGTAGTGTTCCGACGGAAACGGCTCTGACCACATCACTAGACCAGCGTCGCCCGGGAAGATGCCATGGAGGAGTTGCTCGCGACCAGCTGGATCATCTTTCCATTCTCTCCGTGCCAAGTGATGGTCAAGATCCCTCAACTCGTATCGAAAGCCGAGTTCAAACAGCTCCCATGTGACCTTCTGAGCTAGAAGTGCGGAAGGATTAGTAAGACTGGCGACAGAAAATTGTTCACCCCGAAATTCCACAACTCCATCTGGGGAAAATACATCGCCCTGAGATTCTAGCACATCATCGCCGAACAACTCCCGCATCACCTGCTTCCGCTTCTCGGTAGCTGTAAGACCCCTTCTGTCAGGATCTTTCTCCCTATGAGATTGTGGGTTGGCAGAAGGCACACTACCAAGGAAGTCGCGCCATAGTTGAGGAGTGGGATAAGTGCGTGGAGGATCGTGGTCGACTCGGCCTACCCACAGCGCACGACATGCAAGCCAATTGGCAAGGTATACTTGCAGACGTTCAGCCAGTTTGGGGCCGATAAGAAGAGCAGGCTCAGGGAATCTATACCCCCGATCAATAACGTAGGGCGTGTGAATGCGAGACTGGTCCTTGATTGCAATTTTCATCGCAGCTTCCCAATGGAGGTTCGGCGGCGGAAGGTAAGGAGTGTCAGGGTCTTGCCACTTGTTCCTGGATTCGCCTGACTGAGCAGGACGTGCAGGGCGAGCTTCAATGGAGTCTAAAATGATGAGTATCCAACGTGCACAAAAGAAAGAGGCGCTTACATGGTTGGTGTTTTGGCTTACTCTTCTGTCGAGATGGCGCCTTGCCAAGACTAGATACTTTAGGACCGGGATTCGAGCTGGACGATGGTTGAGGGATGGCTGCCTCGGGGTCTAGATGTGTTGTGCCTGCGTATAGGCGGCGAATGTGCACATGGCGATCACGACCACCGGGACCACGGTGTATGACTTCGAATGGGCGAACTTTCCTGCCCTCCGCGTACATGCCAATTATTATGTGATCAGGACGGGTAAGTAAGACAGGTTCGACAATCGTCATGCTCGGGGGAATGTACGCGCTTGAACGAACATACCAAACGGGGACGCCGGCGCAGAATAATTTCTCGCAGACGTCGCTACTCTGCACGAAAGCACCCATCCATTCGCCCCGAACATTATGACGAAAGCCTGAAGTTGTGAGAGGTTGAGCTTCAAGTCCCCAGTCGAGGTAAGAGTATATATCGAGAAAGAGACGCTGAGCATCGGTGACGAAAATGAGAAGATCACGGAAAGTGAGGGGGTGGGACTTTAAGCGTGCGACAGCGTGTCGGAGGGACATCAGGCGGCCATATATGACTTGGCCTCTGTCTGGATGAACCTTTCGATAATCGCGGAGTCGTTGTTCCGCCAGTTTGAAGAGGGATTGCAAGCCGTCGACTTTATCTGATGCCAGTGTGCCCACAGGAAACGAATTCCCGGGAATGGGCTGAAGGTCATCCCGGGTAGGGGTGAACCAAGCCCAATGAAGCGGGTGAGGATATGGAAATGCCTCCTTTCGAGGTATGCAAGCGGCATGGCAAAAGGTATCGTCGTAAGCCTGAGGCCATTGGAAGCAGTCGATCACGCCAAAGCGACCATCTGCACGGGCTTGTAAAATTTCTGGCTCGAAGTGATGGAATTCCGGCACGAAATGCATATTGGGAGTCGTGATAACCAGATTGCCCTGCACGGCAACGGTGCGAGCGTCGAAAGCTTGTAACCAAGCTGTTGGAAACTTTGGCGTCAGCACATGAAAGGCAGACAGAGAAACACATACCGTCTGAGATAACGGTATTCGCTTTGAACAATGTCAGGGCATTGGGCATGATGTGTGCTAGAAATCTTAAGCGCGCAACACAACGAACAAGTGAAAAAGTAGACATACCGTGTATCTGGATGCGGAGTATAATCGTGGGAGTTAGAGTCGCTGACCACCAAGAGAGCAATAACGCCAGGATAAGGATGTGAGAGGAAATCAGTAAAAGTTAATGAAAGACAAGTATATACCTCACCAGCTGTGAGACGCTCGATGTAAATGTCAAAGAAAAGACGAGGGGTGCAGATAGATTCCAGACGCAAAGCACTCCCGAGGAAGATCTTCAACCCTACTGGTGCAGCAACAGGTGAGCGACCAGGGCGATCCTCCAGACACGCAGTCTAGGAGTGTTGGACCAGCGACGCGTAGTCAACTGATCGCTTGATGTGAACGGCACGAAGCCAGTTCAGATGGGTAGAAGTCGTAGTCGAGGGAACCTGGGGGGACGAGAGACACAGCGATGAGAATGAAGATAGAGGAACAGCGAGAGTAGTTAGTAGCAAAAGAGAATATCACCAAGTGGGAAAATCCCAAATGAAGTTCCGACTAAACATGAGCGGCAAGTTCAATTGTGGGAAAGTCCCATATCCGAGTCTTTCCACTTACTCAATCCATCGTCTCAATTGTCCTTCGTCGTCTCAATCGTCCCCCATCCATCACCCTACTACCATTATCCTTCGCCCCCGACCACCGCACTGGACTCCCTGGCTCCATATTTTTTTGAACTGGCTTCGTGCCGTTCGCGTCCAGCGATCAGTTGACTACGCGTCGCTGGTCCAACACTCCTAGACTGCGTGTCTGGAGGATCGCCCTGGCTGCTCACCCGTTGTTGCACCATTAGGGTTGAAGATCTTCCTCGGGAGTGCCCTATATGTTCTATCCGCTCGATCGTGCTTGGAACTTAACATCGAGCACTCTCAGTTAAGTGCACACATATTTCTATTCCTCCACTGCTTTCTGATTTCCTTCATGTCTTCTCCGTATTCGCAGCTTCGTGACCCGGTGGTCTTGGGGCACTCTACTTCCTTCCCTGCAACATTAAATTTCGTTTTTATCGGTAAGTCTGGTTCTCTATCCCTCAATGCGTCCATTCGATCCATGAATGCAAACTTGTATAGCAGGCTTCAAGCACAAATCACCGCTGATGGCAATCCCTCATGTGGCTTACATCGTCTTCTCTTCAAGAACTTTTAACTTGGAGCGTAATTGTATCAGAATGGTCAGTCTACCACACATTCTACAGTATGCACTCGTACTCATAGCTATTAATGCAGATCTATAACAGGCTTTTACCGTCTTCCCTTTGGAACTATTAGCTTACAACGTGATTGTATCAAAAAGGTCGGTCTAGTGCACGTTCTAGAGTAGAGTCTGGTGTTCATAGCTATCACACAGATTTTCTCAACAATCTCCGTGTTCTCTGCCCTGTCATTACCATTAATTTGGTTCCATTTCGGTACTTACTTAACATGTCCCCTGAGCGATCGGTGGCGCCAACTTGGTCCGGCTGTCAGGTGTTTTATATTGTAACTTTATTTCTTCATGATTAATCATGATTATTTGGACAACCAGTGTCAAGCGAATAGAATCCTTCCATAGCGTTTCATCACACTAACCGCCTTCGGGTCTTGTCATTGTATATATAATGCTATCTGATCCCTAGGTATCCTCTCAATTTCTAGTTTTACATTTGCTCTTACATTTCTGAACTCTTCTTTCGCGTATTCTCACCTGACTTCGTGTCGGTGAAATAAAATTGTCGAGAAACTTGTGTTTCTTTCAACGTATCTTCTTCGTGTCTTCGTGACCACGAGGAACAGTCTCTAATATGCCTCTTACTACCCGCTCTGGGCGTCAGCCAAAAGCGCCACTTCGAGCCGACAATGATGGCAACCAAGCACGTTCCCGCCCTGGTCCAAAGTCGGCCAACGCCAATGTAAGGCTATAGGTGTCATTTTGCTATCTACTGACTCGATGTTAGATACCTCGCCCTCGCCCTAAGCCTCGTGCCCTGGCAAGGTCCGCACGTACTGACCCTATGACATCATCTGCTGAGGAAGAAATTTTCTTTTCCAATTTCGCCAGGCGCTCATTCGTCAGGAACAAGTCCAATGGCGCGAGTGAGGATCCCGAGGCACAGTTACCTGACAGTAAGTTCGCTGATTCTTACCGAGTTCCACCTTCTGACTACTGCTCATCATTCCGCAGATGGCACAGATAATGATACACCGCTAGGTGTGTTTTCTTTTTCGTTTTAAACTTTAAATAACTCTTGTCCCTCAGCTAGTGTCAAGCACGACGGTGCTGTTCTCGACAATGAGAGTGACACGGGTACAGGTATTGTTCTTCCATCTGCAGAATAGTTTTCAACGTTAACATGTTATATTGCAGTTCTATCCAATGGTGAATGTAATGGTCCTGCAGCGACGAATGAAAGGGAGACAACAACCGGTAAGTCTTGTTATATATTTTATGGTACAACATCAACATATTCCATTACAGCTCTGTCCGACAGTGAAATTGGCAATCCTGGAGCGACAAATGAACCAGATGAGACTGGGGGTGATTTTTCTTTAAACTTGTCATGGTACACTGCTGATATATTTATTATAGCTCAGTCCGACGGTGAGCACAGCAGTACCATAGCAACGAACAACCGGGTCAATTCTGCAGGTAGGTTTCGTGTCATATTTTGTTGTGAAATGACTAAACATGTCTGACTACAGTTCCGTCCTCAAATGAACGCGATGGTAATGCAGCGGTGAATGAAAGGGTCATGAACGCATGTAAGTTTCGTCATCCAAATCGTGGTACATAAACTAACATGATTTATAAAGCTCCATCCAACGGTGACAGCGTGATTCAAACAAACGAAAGGGAGAAAACCGCAGGTAGGTTTCATTATACATTATGCAGTACACAGCTCATATGTTTTGTAACATCCATAGTCATTCGCCCGCGCAGATCAGGTGCTCAAAAGTCATACTTTCCTTCCCACGAGGGGAAATCCACAGAGAGCTCTGGTTCTGATAGCGATTGGGCTGAAACAGAAGAGCGACGCAAGAAGGCAGAATCCCGTGCAGAGTCCCCCAGACTGTCTGCAGAGGGACAGCAGAAGGGACAAGCAGTGGCAGAGGCACCCGACCATGATGATGATTCCGAGGGCTGCGACGAAGAAGACAGGCTTGAAGAAGGCGACGAGACCACACATAAAGCAGGCAGACTATCTAAGGAAGCCATTTTGGCAGTGCATGATTTTGGGAAGAGGGTCCAGGCGGAAGCGACCGAAATTGGCGAACGGTTTGGGAAACATCGGCAGGTCATTCTGACGGAGGCAGGATTAGCGAGGAAAGCAACTCGCAAGGAGTCCATTTGGAACCAGCATCAAGCCTGGTTTAAAACTGTGCTGCACCCGTCCAAAGCAGGTATGTTATTGCGTTGAATGTTCGTATCTATATTCATACCCTTTCAGCGAGCTTGCAGGCATGGAAAGCCAAGCAAGCTGAGCATTATCACGCCCACTCATACAAGGACCCTAAGAACGCGGCTCTATGGAAGCAGATCCGAGAGCATTTTGATCATGCGATTGCCACTCCTGACGATCTATCCTCTCGCGAATCATGCAGTCTTATGATGGCAGTTCGTGAGATGTTTGCAAAATCGGTGAGTGCTATTTCGGTGATTAATGTTCATTGGTAACACGACCTTCTCAAGGCTTTGTACTGGCACCGCACATATGGAATTCATGTCGCTGGTATTGTTATTTATCCAGGTGATGAGGAATCTGGCCGCCAGGCCTCCGGTTTTTTTGCGGGGTCAGATATTGTAAAGGCCCTCATTGATGCTCAACGGGTAGATGCCAAGCATATGATAGATGAGATCACGACAATCCTCAAGTGGGTTTTGTTTTTACTCAAAGGCTACATCATCCTGACATACTTGGGGTATATTACAGGTACAAGGACTTAGAAGCTGCGCAAGCAGCAGGCAAGAATATTAAATTTCTTCCGCCGCCTGCCCCAGCCTCCAACGCCTCGCTTCTACGCAACGGTAAATCTGACAGGGATAGAAATCGCATGGTTGCACCTGTGGTTATCAGCGAAGCATTCGGTTTGTATCTCTCACCTGATCCTACTGCCGCTGTGCTCACATTTTTTTTGGTAGCTGATGCTGGTCATGCATTAAAGACTTCGAATAGTCGATGGATGACAATGCTTGACGTCCTATACTCGACAAGGTTATGTATTCATGACTGGCCCGCAGGAGTTCTGCCCCCTGGCCCTGATTTCGACCTCAAATCGCTGTCCGCAAGTCAGTTGCGTGCCCTTGTGGGTCCGTATCTGAGGATCCATCTTGGTGATACGTATGAGGCTGAGTTGGGCCGAGATGAGGATGAGGATGACAGCGATGCAGAGAAAGCGAAGATGGCCAAGCGGAAAGGCAAGTCCAAGAAGTCTGATGAGCATCGACGAACAAAGGGCGCGGTTGTGGAGGTGCCTGATGTTCTCTTGTCTATCCAGGATTGGAGTCCTCGTGCGTTTTCCAGTATTCGGAACCGCACAACAATTAATATCTTTACACTACAGTTCAGATGCAAGACCTCACCTCGTACACTGGCGAGGTGTACACAATCCCTCTCGTCATTGATACAGATGGTGTCATCTTACGTCGTCTCAAAGATTCAGAGAAATTTATCAAGGACCTCCCTCCCCACGTTACTCGCAAGCAACTAGGCAAGACGATTCGTGAAGAGTATCCGACCTCAGATGCAAGTGCAGAGCACTCGTTCCCAGAGGCTTCGCATCCTAACTTGGGAAATTCACGGTCCAATTCAAGAGCTTTGCACTCACACCAGCAGGTTTCGCGTACACATGTTACAACTCCACGCGCCAACTCGAGGGCTCCGCGCTCTAATCTTGGAGCTCCAAGGGCTACGCGCCCCCCCAACTCTGGGGCTTCGCGCTCAAACCAAGGGGCTTCGCGCTCAAATCAAGGGGCTTCGCGCTCAAACCAAGGGGCTTCGCGCTCCACTGCTGGGGCTTTGCGCTCCACTGCTGGGGCTTTGCGCTCTACTGCTGGGGCTTTGCTCCAATCAAGTTGTCACTAGGCACACGGACTATGATGATCTCACTGACTACAATAACCTCCCAGCCGATTATGACGATATCCCACCATCATCTCCTTTTTCGCCTGCTACGCCTCGAGGTTCAAATACAGCCCATGGACGACACCAGTACAACCGCCTGCATGAAGACATCCGCCATTCATTCGGCTCTAAGTCAGACACTCGGAAACGACCTCGTGGTGATTACGAAACTATAAGTGAGGTCGACGAAATCGAGACTGGCATGGTGGAGGATAGGCGTTTGGCCAGGATGCACGTATGTCGCCTACATCTTTATTTTATTTTATCTATTCAATCTCACATACCTTTCATAATCGCAGGACAGGACAAGCGTGGATCAAAGGTCCACTCGTGGTCATCAGTACGTTGCAATTCTATTGTCATTTTTCGGTGCTAATGGATCCCCATTCACTTAGGCGTAAGCCAATTGCTGGTGCTCCATCAATGGCACATTCAGGAGCCGTCACAAATAACAACACTGCGCGCTTAGCATCTCGTTCGTCAGTGGTACCCTATGCTGATCGCTCGCCTTCACGCCAGCACGGCCGTCGAGTTCCTGTCGAAGCTGAGTATGAATTTGACTCCTACTGATCTTTATAGCATGTACATCATTCTCGCATGTTTTGGTTTCGATCCTTGCTGGGTTGTGACTTATCGTGCTATGTTTTAACCTCGCTCATTTGTGTTCTGACCAGTCGTTCATCATGTTATGCCCTTCATACATATGCGTATGCCCCTTCATCACTTATGCTTTATGTTTTTTTTTACTGTCACATGCATACTATGATTAGACAAGTGATAGACATTGATCAAATATTACTATGATTTTCCTGCCGTCGAGGCCTAAAATGTTGACAATGTTTAGCTAGGAAACTGCATGGGTATGGGTGTTCTTTTTCTCTAATGTGTAGCTGTCCAGTGGTGCCCGCATGCCCGCACTTGAACCACACATGTCACATGACAATATTGGATTACAAAAGTACAGAACAACTTGGTTTCTAGATGTTCGAAGTGTGACCTTTCAAATTTGCAAGTCTTTATATGAATTCTCAATGGGTTTAGGTACAGATTCTACACATGCTGCCACACTAATGTAAAGTGCATTGTAGTGCCATCTCCAACAATATATTCTCACTTCATCAAATCATTGTAAAGTAGGCTCTATTAATCATAGACGTTGTGCATGAATGACAACAGCAATATGAGGTCATTTCGAAGGTAGGGATATGGCTGACTCAAGGAACAGGACATTCTCGTGCGCATGAACCAGATGCTGGTTCGTTCTCTTTATCATGCTCCCGCCCCACCTGCCAGTGCTCTTTTGCAATGAGGGACGGGAAGAACAACAGTTGTGCACCCAGTATCTATTTTGTAGAGTGCCCATGTTAAGACCATGCTTGAAAGCGGGATATGACAGCCCAGTTCATCACCCATCTGTTTGCTAGAGCACCCGGTTCATCACCCATCTGTTTGCTAGAGCGCCCGGTTTATCACCCATCTATTTTGTAGAGCACCCGGTTCATCACCCATCTATTTGCTAGGGCACCCCCGTCCTCCCCGGTTTATCACCATCTATTTGCTAGAGCACCCGGTTCATCACCCATCTGTTTGCTAGAGCGCCCGGTTCATCACCCATCTGTTTGCTAGAGCACCCGGTTTATCACCCATCTATTTCCTAGAGTGCCCGGTTCATCACCCATCTATTTGCTAGAGCATCCAGTTCATCACCCATCTGTTTGCTAGAGCACCCGGTTCATCACCCATCTGTTTGCTAGAGCACCCGGTTTATCACCCATCTATTTTGTAGAGCACCCGGTTCATCACCCATCTATTTGCTAGGGCACCCCCGTCCTCCCCGGTTTATCACCATCTATTTGCTAGAGCACCCGGTTCATCACCCATCTATTTGCTAGGGCACCCCCGTCCTCCCCGGTTTATCACCATCTATTTGCTAGAGCACCCGGTTCATCACCCATCTGTTTGCTAGAGCACCCGGTTTATCACCCATCTATTTCCTAGAGTGCCCGGTTCATCACCCATCTATTTCCTAGAGCACCTGGTTCATCACCCATCTATTTGCTAGAGCATCCAGTTCATCACCCATCTGTTTGCTAGGGCACCCCCTGGTCCATTCTGGTCTGCCCTACATCACATATGGTCCTCCATAGGTAGTCTATAATTGTGTGTGGGTCCACCCTACATCACATATAGTCCGCCCTACTTAGGCTATAATGTCTTTGTGGTCTGCACTAGTCAGTCTATAATATCACTGCGGTCCGCCCTATATGGTGTATGGTCCGCCCTACTTAGGCTATACTGTCTTTGTGGTCTGCCCTACTCAGCCTATAATATCACTATGGTCCACCCTATATGGTCTATATTGTCACTGTGGCCTGCCCTACATGACTTATGGTCCGCCCTGCTTAGGCTATAATGTCTTTGTGGTCTGCCCTACTTAGGCTATAATATCATTGTGGTCCGCCCTAGTCAGTCTATAATGTCACTGCGGTCTGCCCTATATGGTGTATGGTCCACCCTACTTAGGCTATAATATTGTTGTGGTCCGCCCTACATGACATATGGTCTGCCCTGCTTAGGCTGTAATGTCTTTGCGGTCTGCCCTAGTCACTCTATAATGTCACTGTGGTCCACCCTACATGACATATGGTCCGCCCTACTTAGGCTATAATGTCTTTGTGGTCCGCCCTAGTCAGTCTCTAATATCATTGTGGTCTGCCCTACATGACATATGGTCCGCCCTACTTAGGCTATAATGTCTTTGCGGTCTGCCCTACATCACATATGGTCCTCCCTATAATGGTGTGGTGGTCCGCCCAATATGGTGTATGATCCACCCTACTGAGGCTATAATGACTTTGCAGTCTGCCCTACATGACATATGGTCCTCCTTAATTAGTTTATAATGGCACTGTGGTCCACTCTATATAATATATGGTCCGCCCTACTTAGGCTATAATGCCTCTGTAGTTCGCCCTAGTTAGTCTATAATGTCATCATGGTCGACCTTAAATATCATATGGTCTGTCCCATGAACTTGTGTGGTCGCTCCTTATTTCCCTTTGTGGTCTTCCCTATATGATCACTGAGCCAAGGTTTCTAGCGGGTATGGGTCTTCACACCGGTTTAAGCAGGTACAGCAGGAACGGTACCTGTGAGGGGTAAACCCACAGGTATATGTACAAATTGAGCTACTAGACATGCATAAATAACACATTAATATCATCCCATCCCTCATCCCACTCCCGCTCTTCTCCTTTGAGGTCAGGCTTACATGTCACAGCGTAACATCCTTGAAAACTCCAATGTCCAAGGCAAAGAAGACATCATGTTGTTTGTGCCGAAAGTCTTGAATGCACATGAGAAAGAATGAGCCGTCCATGAGAGACAATATGCTCAACATCAACAGACATTGCTGCAAAGCCATATTGAAAACAGTGAACTATCACATCAGAATGAAAAAAAAAACTCACCTGGAATTGTCAAGTAATCTAGTACCATGCAAGAGAGATGCCGGGTAACAGGTACTCCACACTCATACCCGCACCCTCACAACTACATCAAGCCGTTCCTGATCCCCTTGGGGCTCTCTGTCAACCTGACATGCCTGTGAATAGCACAGGAGAGACCAAATTGAGCAGGACACGATTGCAGCCACACATTTAGCCATTATATGTTAGATATAATACAAAGGTTCATTGTAGTTTAAGGCTATTCACCATCAGAATCAACAGAAAACTACCGCAAAATATTAAAAATTAGGTGGTTTGTGGACCCCAGACACTCATATATATTTGGGAAAATCCATAAGGTATATGGTCCAAAGTACCCTATGGTACTTTCCATGACATGTTCCCAATCACCTTTGGTCTGTGTACCATACATACTCCTTTGGTCCACAAAAGTAATAGGGAAGGACCATGGAACATTGGAGAGACCATCAGAAACATACCTCTTAGGTACAAACCTCTATAGGTCACAATCAACCTAAGAGGTGTCTATAATGGGGTGACCAAAGTGCTTCAGAGTCACTTGACGGTGAGCTACTCGATTCACTGGAGTCGTCCGAGTCACTCGGATCTATGCCAGTCATTGCTCTCTTAACGGAGCTATTGACTGGTAGGATCGAGGACGCTCTACTGTAGCGCGCCTCTGGTTCCTTGGGTCTGGGCTTCGTCGAGGTCTTTCTTGGAGGGGGGTCATCGACGGTACAGATCTGCCTCGCGTCCCTTTGTCGCTTGTCAGGAACACCATCCTGCAGCCCTGTAAGAGCTGGGTTTGTTGGATAACGTTCTGTACTGGTGCTTAGGGTTGGGGCGCGGTAAGCTTGACTAACAAGGTTCAGTGCTTCCTCTTCCTTAGACTGACTTGCCCTTACTAGCCGCTCAAGTTCACAGACTTGAGAACGGAGGTCATCCACGAGCTGATCGCGTTCGAGCAGGTTTGTCTTGACCTTGTTTTGATATTGTTCCATTAGGAACTTTTGGGTTTGGATTGGCACTCTCAGGCTTTCATCTCGCCAGGACTGGCTCGGAGTCTCACTTCTTCTGGGCTCAGGTTTGTTGGTGGGTGAGATCTTGTCTCCCCACTCAGGCCATTGACTTATCCAGTCGCGGGTCTCACGATCACAGGTGACGACCTTGTTCACGTTCTCGACTCCTTTGCCCTTTTCTTCGTAGGGGATTCGTGGCGTCGACGGACGCGGGGTCGGTATGGGACTCAGGATTGGGAACATGGGTATGTCGCCAAGGTCGCCATCATCCGGTTCATCAGCCCAGCTGAGAATCCTTCCTTCGTTAGGTCTCGCATCGTCACCATTGGTAGAGCCGACCGCGGTGGCAAAATGGTCGTAAGTAATTCCACTGGACGCCAGTCCTATCTTGCTAACTACTACTGGTTCCAGGCTCATTGCCCTTGAGGAACTGGTGCCCTCGCTGTCCAACAGCGCACCGGGCATCATTTTACCCCCTTTGCCATCGTCGGCTAAGGGGGTGCTTGTGGCAATTGGTGCTTCCATAGCTCCCAACTGCGACTCCTTGGGACTGCGCTCAGCGTCACCAAGGTCGCGGAGAGGTTCAGTCCCGGGCTCAGCCCATTGACTGCTTTCTCGATCCGCGCCAGCAACAAACGATTCGTTGCGAGTCCAGGCGCTCTCTATGCCAATTTCGAGAGCCCCAGCGTCATCACCCTGCGCGCTCGTAGCGAGGGGAGAAAGAGCAGACAGCTCGTTTAGTATACTAGTGTTGTTGTTGGTCATGTCCGGACGGTAGGATTGTTTTTAGGGTTTTGATAGAAGGGGGGGAAGGGTCTAGGTTTCAGAGGGTGATCAATCCTCGTCTGCGTAGACCTTAGTGTGTAGTCTTAGGAATGGAGCTTAAAAATATGTTACGTCTGTAAAACGTCACAGGAGGGTTGAGTCGACTTAAGGGAGACCTAGGACTCGGACAGGGAAAGCTGGCCGAACTAAGATGGATATTTGGGGGTGTAAAGGATCAACTACTGTACTTTAGACAAGGGAGCTTGGTTAAGTACTATGGGGAAAATCGGGAAGAAAGGAGTAAGTAAATTTTATGACAGGTGCAATATACGTCTAATATACGTATTGCTATGGACGAGTATCCACGCGTGGATACTCGTCAAGCTTTTGATTTACGAGCGTAACAGACACCCAGTATTAAATTCCCACGAACCTACATTGTGTGACAGCCTGAGACTGTGTATAATAGAATGAGGATCTTATTTCATGTTCGCTCGACGTTGGGTCGTCGGGGACGTGCTCAATACTCAACAAACAAATGGCGTGGGGTCTCTAGTGCTGCCGCAGTCCGGTCCCGAACCGTGGTTCGAACCCGAACCCATCCAGACTGGACCAGTGGTTCGGTCACAGGTTTGGTCTCTCTCCTGGACCGAACCCCCTAACAGGTTCGGGGTTCGATGTCGTCACTGAAAAATGCGGACCGGTTCGGACGCGTCCGGACCGGTCCGAACCTGCACCACGCGCACAATTCCAGCTGCGTGTTTTTTGTGAGGCTTCCTGTCAGTTTAAGTAGTGTGCTCACCAACTTCTGTTCCTTCTCTTCTTTTGACAGTAGCGTTCCCCACATTGCGCAAGCAACAAGGGTGCTTTTTTCAGCTATGCAACGACTCGAAGCACCGGTACTATGTTCACCGTCTCTCATGTTTGATAAGTTGCTAACTTCTAATGTTTTTTTCATTCAGAATATACCTACTACTGTGGTGATTCCTGGGTTTTCCACCAAGTTTGCGCAATGGATTGTCATTTTGGAACTTGAAGGTGCGCAACATTTTTTTATTTAGTTTGAGATATATATATTCACTTGTGGTATAGGTTCGACATTCACACTCCCTGCTGCAACTATGTTCGAGTCGTCTGCACCAGCCCGTCGTCCTGACGGTTCGTTGAAAAGCGCTGAAGAGATGGAGTGGATACACAACCCGGATGATGACACTACCATTATCCCTCCCCCTCCTCCATCCAAAGGCACACTCAATTCATTCATCCGTCGTTCAGGCCGCGCTGTCAAGCCTACAGAGAAGATCCGGGAGACTGCCAGCAGTATCCCGGCCAAACGGTCAGCTGTAGGACCTCCTGCCCCCGCACCCAAGAAAGCACTCATGCGCACCAGAAACGAAGAGCGTGACGACAATGACAGTGACAAATACGACGCCGAAGAAGAAGCCCCTCCACTTGAGGATTTTACAGATGATGAGGAAGACAATGAAAACGAGAACGAGGAAGCTTACCAAAAGATGAAGAAGCTTGGTGACCAGGATCGTGAAGACCGTAAATCCCTCAAGAAGGTCGAACGCAGCGCCGATTTGACCACGATCTTTACTTTCGAGAAAGATCGTGTTAACCCCCACACCCAGGAGCGCGAAAATGGGTGGCGGTGTGAGGTATGCAAGGCTAACAATGTTCCGCTTCACCAGTGCTTTTTTAAGGGGGGTATTTCGACTCGACGCACGCACATTGCACGGAATCCCAAGTGCCATTACCCTATCTACAAGGACCGCTGTGAACAACGGGGTCTCACGATGCACGATCGTGCAATCCCTCGTAACTGCAAAGCGGACGTGCCGCAGCCTACCTTGGACGCCTCACTTACTCCCAAGATTCCTGCATTCACAAAGGCTGGACTCATGGATTACATTGTCGAACTCATTGTTGCCGAAGATGAGGTGAGCGACTCTCATTTTTGATACATTTTAAAACACTTATACAACATTATAGGCCTTTCAACTTGTAGATAAAGGACCCTTCCGCCGCCTACTTCAATATCTCCGGCCATCACTTTCAGACCGAGACATTCCCCACCGTACCAAAACTCGGGACGAAATACTCGAACGTGCAAAGCTGGCAGTCGAGCGCGTGAAAGAGAAGCTCAGCCGTGTCGATAGCAAAATTTCCATGACGTTCGACTCTTGGACGTCTTTTCCTGGTCACCCTTTTCTGTCAATTACAGCGCATTACATAGATTCACCAGCTGAAAACCCTCATGAGTGGGAACTTAGGGTGGAGCAGCTCGCGTTCGCACCCATTCACGGCAATCACAGCGGTGCGAACATCGGGAAGATTTTGATCGAGAACATCAACAAATACGACATCCGCACGAAGCTTGGGTGGTTCACGGCTGATAACGCATCAAACAACGATACTGCCATTGAGATGGTTGCGACCTCTATTGACCCTTACGGAGTGGAGTGGAAACCAATTGAGCATCGAGTACGGTAAGTTCGTTCATTAAGTACTGAATTTGAGATTACTGATGAATATTCAGTTGTATGGAGCACGCACTCCACTTAGCTGCAAAACACTTCATTGAAGAAGTGGCTCCTACACCGGCAAGCATCTTGCACAAGAAGGCAGCTCAAGCTGAAGATGAGGACGAGGACGGCGAGGAAAGTGTTGAATTTGACGTTGGTGACACTATTGGCAAGGCACTTGCATTTGTAGCGCAGGTAAGCTCTTTAATGATCTATCTGCTATTGTATAGTACTGACACGAGACCTTTGTTTAGGTCCGGAAGTCTCCTCAAGCTCGCGTCTTCCTTCAAAAGTGCTGCAAGGAGGTGAATGAGCCCCCATTGGAGCTTTTGAAATGGGTCCGCACACGTTGGGCGTCTCTTTTTAATATGTTGGAGCGTTTTTTTAAATTGCGCAAAGTAAGTTGTCTACTACCGACTACATGAACACATTACTGACTTGATTATTAGGGAGTAAACAGATTCATCCAGCTCGCTGATGACAGCGACGAGGTCCCAAATCTGAAGGGAAAATCATACGCGGATTTCAGGCTTTCAGCGCACGAGTGGGCAGAGTTGGAGTTGATCCGTGAAGTCCTCCAGGTAAGTCATTTCTCTCTACCTTCCGCAATTATGCTTATGTGCTGCACACCGCACACCAAGGAGCCGGCAGATGCTCAACAGAGCTTCTCTCCCACACGTGAACCAACCGTATGGAGAACCATTCCAGTGCTCGAATGTCTTCAAGACACTTTGCAAAACATGGCGAACGCATCAAAATTTGCCCGTTTCTCAACGGCCATCAAAGCTGGTGTCACTAATCTCCGCAAGTGGTATAGTAAGACTGACGACACAGATGTATATTTCATTTGTCTTGGTATGTATCTCGTATCTATTCTAATGCCTTTGAATGTCATTGACCTTGTTGGTGTAGCGCTGGACCCCAACTACAAGGTCGCGTACGCGAAAGACAAATGGACCACTCATTCTTTCAAAAAAGGCATGCAATGCCTCGAGAGCACGGTATGTCACTCATCACTCATTTCTGTCAATTGTATACTAATCTTACATAGTTTGATATGTATCATCGCAGTAGTACTCCCTCGCAGGCTCCTGCAGAGCCGTCTGTTACTGCGCCTCCCTCGCTTGCTCGCCAAGGCTTGTATGGCCATAATTGGATGCGAAGCTCTGTCAAATCACGTGTCGTGAATGACACAACCACATGAAGGCCTCGTCAAGAACTCGAGGACTATCTAGATGCACTGCTCGAGGACGTCAACAATGTGGTGGCCTGGTGGGGTGTACGTCTTGTTATTCTATTTGTATTGCTTTCGTACTAACATGATTCAAAAAAACTTTAAAGCACCATTCTATACAATACCCGACTATTTCCCGCATCGCAAAGGACTACCTCGCCATTCAGGGATCAGCTGTTGCGTCTGAGAGAGCATTTTCGAGCGGCGGCGTTACTGGGACCGTGCGTCGCAGCTGTTTGAAGCCGACAACATTCGAGGCTCTTCAATTGCTCAAGAGCGCATACCACCAAGGTCATATCTCCGCAACAGCCCAGGCTGAATTCGCCACTCCTTATGATAACTGTGTCGACGTCAATGAAGAGTTCTAGTAGCTATTCATATTGTACATGTCATTTTCGTTTTGATTTTTTTTGCTAATTAAATCAATGGTTCGAGGGTTCGAACGCGTTCTGAACCTGAACTGAACCCTTGTGAACGCGTTCGAAGGCGTCCGGTCCAGGGTTCGGCCATCTTGCCTGAACCTGACCACTGGTCGAGTTCGGGGTTCGCAGATATAGGGTGATGAACCTGACCGAACCGGACTTCGGCAGCACTAGGGGTCTCCAAGCGCTCGCATCCAAATCGACACCACGGAGAGGTATTTCGCAGACGAGTGAAACACACTCGCGGTGTCTAATTGTCGTGACCTTGCGTAGAGTTGTACCAACGCCGAGTATGCATATGGCGTGCGCACATATGGGTGTTCTGGTGGAGCATGCGAGTCATAAAGATGTAGCGCGAGGGTAGCCTTTCGCAAGACGCAGTTTACGTGAGGGGCGAGTGTCAAGTGTATGTTGCGCAAATTTGACTTTCTTGCTTCTTTCAGTCTGACTATATTTATGCAGGATTGATCTTGCAGTCCACGGAAGGGAGCACTCCCACCGTCAACGCTGTCAAGCACGTGTTCGTCATGGTCGCACTGCCCAAGTCGCTTGCTGTATACCATTGACACCACTCCCCCCCCCGCCCACTCACCTCATACTCTTCCCAAATCTCACTGGGTTTACTTAGAATCCAATATAAGTATATTTCTTCATGCCTAAAGCATCAGGCACCAACGATGAACAGCCTACCCCGCAAAATGACACTGTAGGACCTACCAACGAGTAAGTTGCGACTTGAGGTACGGGGGGGCACAGGAGTCCCCAAGGCTAGACAGTAGTGTCTTACATAGAGTTACTCTCAAAGACAAAAACCAGGATTTAAAAAAAAAAAAAAAAAAAAAGTTGCGACTTTATGGAATCTGCCACCCGCCTAACAGCAAAACAGGGATGCAATAAATGGTGGACCTTCTGTGGTGCTGCTATCAGGGATGTAAATGTTTCTGCCCTGATGCTTCTGTGTCCCTACTCACCAGAACCGTAGCTCGAACACTTGGCGTTCCCAACCATCAGAACTTCACGTGCAGGAAAGTACTCCCAATTTGAATGTTGTATCGGACGGCGATTTAGCTCTGTAAGTCCCTATCAATGTCGATATCAAATAAGCTTATGTGTTGTCTCAGCGAGGAGGACATGGCGGAGAAGGACGTGGAGGAGAAGGACGTGGAGGAGAAGGACGTGGAGGAGAAGGACGCGGAGAAGGACGAGCCAACTCTAAGCGAATTGTGAGTGAAAAATCAGCTGAGCGATCATAGCTAACAACATCCTACACGCAGAGCAAGTGTCATGAAACAGGTATTGGTTGTTCTCCAGGACTCGACGATTGCGTCGAGGAGCGGCAAGGACCATCGCTCTCGTTTCTGGGGGGTGTACAAGAGAGTCGCAGAGGAACACAATGGCGAGTTCCTTGAGCGATACACTAGCGATATGGACATTGTCTTGGTCTTCGTACGTGTCGCATGCTCATATTGAACTCACTTTCAGATTGACATTTGATCAGTCTGGTCTTTTCTCCGCTGTCAGCACGTCTTTTATTGTGGCAATGGAGTCGAATCTCAATCCCAACCCCAGCGACACCACGAATGCCCTTCTCACACAACTCGTACAAATCGGACTCGGGAACCTCACTGCAGCGGGTTCTGCAGCCGCAGCGCCAGAATCTTCGTGGTCGCCGTCGGCGATGACCATATGGATCCAAATGATCGCATACGCAAGCTTGTCCATGAGCTTGCTTGCTGCTTTCGGGGCCGTACTGGGCAAACAGTGGCTCGGGTACTATAAGTCGAACAGATATGGTCGCGGCTCGCAAGAGGAACGAGGAAAACGCAGGCAAGAGACGTTCGATGGCGTCACCTCATGGTATTTTGATGCTGTCGTACAATCGTTTCCGGTCTTACTTCAGATCTCCCTTCTTCTTTTTGGGATTGCGCTCGGTGCCAATTTGTGGACCGAGCAACCGAGCATCGCCTGGGTCATCATTGCCACAATGGTCTTCGGATTTCTATTCTATTCACTGACCGTGGTGGCATGTTTAATATCTCCCGCCTGTCCATTTCAAACACCGATATCGACGATATTGCGGATGTTGCGCATCGACAGTAAGATCATCTTGTGGATTCTGATGGTCGTTTCCTGTCTGAATCAAACATTGCAGGAGTTTTACTCTCAATATTCACACCAGCCTCCAGGTATTTCCAGCAGCTCATGATGTCAGCGCATGGTGAGCTATGTTTTCTTACGTGTCCACGGGTTTTTACCATTTCTTGTTAGGCGTGCTGCTGCGATTGCTTGGCATCGTCAGATCGAGATGGACCCGATTTTCTGAAGCATTGAGAGGTGACATTTTTATCTACTATTACACTGGACACCCAGCGCTAATCTCATTCCCCAGGCCCTATACGTGTGGTTGGCGCATTTGCATGCAGTTCTCTTCAGCAGTCATTCACCGCGCTTCATAACGGGATGCGTTCTTTGGTTCTGCGCTCTTCGAGAAAGATGGTGGACTCGGAAAGACAACCGGTCGACCAAAACTTGGACATTTTGGCGGAGAATGAATCCACACTCGCTCTTCACTTCCCTGACATACCCACTGCCAGTCTGGAAGCACGTAGCATCAAGTGGCTGCTCGAGACATCTACGGATCCCGAAGTATATCTCGCGGCTGCCAGCCTCGTTCCGCACGTCGAATGGCCCCTGGATCTTGACGTGTCAGACATGCTGCCTCAGCTGCTTTATAATTTTGCAAGCTGCGTCGATATTCAGAACCAAATCGTACCTTCGTTGAAGGAAAAGGCCTCTGCATGTATAGTGGCTCTGAGTCATCTATACTGCGGTCGTGTTCTTCAGGCATCTCCTGGATATGGTGAATTTCTTGGCCAACGGGCAAGAGACTACGAGGTGTTTCGTGGGATGAATGGGATGGACTTGGGCATGGACGACAGGGCGATGCTTTGCACCACTATGCATCTTTGTCCTGAGAATGATGACGATCTTAGATTTTCATTCGGTCTTATATGGTCGGAGCTTCGTCCCGACTCTGTCTTGGAGTGGCTGCCACATTCTCTTCCTTACCATTTCGTTACCGGGCGAGCGAATGAACTTGTAGAAGAATTTGCTATAGCAGTGATATCAAGACTGCTAAGCTCTCCATCCACTCCGTCAAACCAAATCATCGCCAATTGCACTCTTCTCGCTTGCATCATGATCGGGGTTCGGTTTGACAAGAAAGACATAGTTCGGATTGATAAAAGGTGACATTGACTTAATTGGTGGTTTTTCTGCGATCATTAACAATGAAGTTGTGTAGTTCTGCTCTGCCTCAACTTGTGCAGCCCCTTTTGACGCAGTTCCAAAAGGTTCTCTGGGCATGCGATGGAGGCGATGTCGACAAAGACAGCACAGGAGTCACACGCCGGGCATGGAGGATCCTCGACGTTATCTGTCACATTCTCGAGCCTTCTCCTCTCCTACGATCTGTGTACCTTGCCCTCAAGCCATATGCCATTCATTTACAGCTTTTCACGCACATATCAATAGTACACTATTTGTAGCACCTGAACACCGCTAGACATGCAACTTGTTTTTGTATTTAAGTACTCGAAAATGACAAGGATTATTTTTAAAAAAAAACCGTCAAATGTAAAGGATAAGGCTGCAGCGAGAACACACTAATAAATGACTCGAAGACTTAGAACTTAGTAAGAAGGGAAGCCTACACCGTCGAAGTTGAATTCGGTGTGAGCAAAAGGCATTGGTCCCGAAGAAGGAATAGGGTCAGTAGGAGAGAAAGGTACTGGTACGAAGTTGTCAATAAAATCATTGAAAGGAGGGAACAGCGAGCCTAAGTCTGCACTAAAATCTGGAAGGATTGGTGGGGCGGGTGCAGGGCCCAAAGACTCGGAGTGCAGTGCATTAGTGCCAGGAAGGACAGGCTCTTGATTGGTAGGTGTTTCGTTGGCGCCAGCCGGAATGAGCGGGGCAGTCGAAGCGCGATTAGCGCTGGGCGTGTTAGAATCTTCAAAGGGCGATCCTGCTTCGGCCTGAGTGGTGGCGGGTACAGGGGAGTCAGGGCGATCATCCTCTCCATCACTGTTGACATTCTCCGTACTCTTGTATGTCTTCTTGCGGCGGTGCTGGTGCGTCTCCCTTACCACACCATCTTCAATCTCCTCGTCATCATCAGCATTTTGGCGTCTTTTCTTACCCTTGTCGGAGCGAACACGCCGGCGCGTTTCCTTCACCAGACCATCCTCAATCTCCTGGTCTCGCTCTTTCTCCATGGCTGCCAATTCTTCTGCAGTAAGGCGCTTCCATTTGATGGCCTCAGATCGCCACTTCCTTAGGAGCCTTTCCAGGTCAGGAAGGGCACTAGAGGCCGTGCTGAGATTGACGAAGGGAATCTCCTTTGGCCAGCCCGTGATGACAACAGAATAGCGCTTGACGACGTTGCGCCAATATTGCGCCCACTGCATTGTGGCATCGGGTACTCCAGTTTTCTTACCTGTAAATCTTTTATGATGCAAACAATTAATTTTAAAAAAGAATTACGCACGGAGAGCTTGATTGATTTCAGCGCGGATTTGAGCGCGAACACTAGCAACGCGCTCCTGATGGTTAAGTGCTGCTCCTGCACAATGATGATATAGGTCAGTCATGTGCCAAAAAAAATTGGAAATACGAACCTCTCATGCCTTGAATGGCGAAACCCTCCATCTTGTTGACCAGATCTTGATTATCGATGCCTACCGCGGACTCCATGAAGTCTTGCACCCCTTCGGTTGCAAATGTAACACCGCGTAGCGGAAGGTCAGTTGTTCCTCGAGTCATATACAATATAGTCTCCGCTCCAGTACGCGAGCGAAGATTATCGAGCTAACCAAAGAATGAAGAATTAAATAGGCCGCTGGAGCTACAAGAAAACAAGATCATACCTCGCTTTCGATGGCCTTCAGAGTGTGAGTGACGTCGTTGATCTTCGACTTTGTTGAAATACGTTGCCCAGTGGTCTTCGTGGCCTTATATTCCTTGTACTCTTCGATGAGATTTGTTTTCTCCTCCTTGGTGAGGTCGTAGTACTCGGCTTTGAAGTCCCGCATGATTCCTCCGAGTACGTCTTTGCCGTGTCCATCTTCGCAATAAAATCCATTAGATTAAGCGGTATCAAAAGGGGGGGAACTCACAATTTTCCTTGTCACTGTCTTGCCCTTTCTTCCATAGAAAAGAATTCCACGCGCTGACCTTGGAATGCTTTGCCTGCAGAAGGGAGTGCCCCATGTGCAATTCATGTTGCACTCGACGGACAGTTTTCTTGTGGTCTGCAGCAATCTTAATGGCAGCATCGTCCACGGTCTGCCAGGCATCCTCGAGAGCCTTCTTGAAAGTAAGAGAGGCTTCGCGGCGTCGTAGTGTAAGGGCAACCCGTGCCTCTTTGCTGAGTTGTACCTTAGCACGAGTCCTAGTCAGTGCCTGTGTGCGCACTGACAAGTTTCGTTGTGCAGACTTGTGGGAGACCATGTTGCCCTAAGGTGAGAGTCAGTGCATATAATTTAAATACGCTAAATCACACCGGATCATGAATTTGTTTAACGGACGCTAGTCATTAGGCAGTGCAAAGTGCAGAAAAAATCAACAGACATTATCCAAATTGACGGCGATCAAATAAATGAAGGATCTATGTCAAAACAAGATAAACAAGGTAAAACGCACAGAAAACGGCAAGGGTGATAAGTACAAGTGCGATGATCCTACATACTTTACAAATGGAGGAAGAACCCTAGCAAAAATATTAGTTACTGTAGAGAATGGCGCAAAAGTGAACTCTGCTTACCCTGAAGACGAATGGAGAACCAAGGTTGAGGTCGGCATGAAGTGCCCAATTGAGCTTAGATGCTTGCTCGTAATTGAGGTCCCATCTTGGCGAGCGCAAATTTTCTTCCCACCGACTGCTACGAATGGTGCTGATTAAAATGCGCAGCTTTAGTAGGGTTTCATCACCCAGCTTAAACCGATCAAGAATAGCATCTGTGTGCGGGCCAATACTGATAAGCGGTGGACCCGAAATGACGGGCTCAAGAATCACCGAGCTCTGATTAGCGAGAAATGCTTCCGCAGGACGGCGGCGAAGGCCCTGACCACGAGGACTGGTAGCTTGGGCCATTGTATGGGCATTAGACACTGGGGTTTGAGCCGTTGACAGTGGAGCACGAGGACTGGCAGCTTGAGCCGTTGACACTGGAGTACGAGGACTGGCAGCTTGTGCCGTTGACACTGGATCACGAGGACTGGCAGCTGGAGCCGTTGACACTGGAGCACGAGGACTGGCAGCTTGAGCCATTGGACGGGAATTTGACACTGGGGCTTTAGCCGTTGACACTGGAGCAGTAGCATGACGGATGGCAGCTGAAGCAGGCAATGATGATGGTTCCTTTGATCCAAATGAGAGCTCCCTCTTGAAAGCCTCTTTCGGATAGCCTTTTTTTTTTTTTTTTTTTTTTTTTTTTTTTTTCAAATTCAAGTCCTGTTGGGGTATTCTACCCTATGTAGGACTATACTAACTAGGGGGAAAGGGGAACACCTGTGTTCCCCACCGCGTCTCAGATTATGTGCGAATGCCCCGATGTTACCATCGGTCCTCCGTTCCTGCCGGCAGTTTTAGACGCCCTAATCTACTACTCCACGGGACCTTGTGGGTTCTGTGCGTGTTGGTGTGTTATTGCTGGCGTGAATCTGGTGGATGTGACATGTACTCGGAGCGCCGGAGCGATCGTGTACGAAGGGAGTTGGGGAGAGCGGCAGTAAAGATATAAAGTGTGTTGGGTTGGGGATGCGTCTGGCACGCGGTGTAGGATCCCGGCGAATGAACCTCTAACATCTTTCTACCTCTTTCTACCGGCTGAGGTCCTTGTGATACCGGAGGTTAGGTCCGGGTTCCCTTCGGCGGCGAGTGATTGTTAAATATATAAATATAAGATTTGTCGTTAACTTCGTTGATGCGGCGTGTATGTTTGTGCGTGATGCGTCTGTCTGTGCTGTGATCATTATAATGCTTATTAGGAGGGGGGAGGTACTTCACCGAATGAGGATTTCAGTCTGCCTGTGCTGTTCACGTAGTTGATAAGCGGATTGATTGCTTTGGCGTTACTCAGCAGGTATGAGATGGAGGTGGCGTTTCGTTTGAGTATGTTCGCGAGTATAAGGCGTTCACGAGCATAGTGCGGGCAGTCAAGCAAGTAATGTTTGACCGTCTCTATGGTCCCTGCGCAATGTGGACAGTTTGCAGTGGGGCTTCTTCCTATACGGTGGAGATGGGAGTTAAGGGAGACATGATTCGTTCGTAACCATAGAACGAGGGCGATATGACGTTTCGGCAAGTGCTTTACGAGGGAGATGAACGAGCCTGAGATGGTGCGTGAGTCGATACGTGTCGCGTGTTCGTAGCGTGGTGATTGACTCCAGAAACGAGCCCATCGTTCCGTGGATTCTTGCCGCTGTGCTTGTTTCAGGGCGGAGATACTGCTGGGCAGTATCCCTTTGCGAAGGAATGGGGGAAGGAGTTCGCGTGGGCTATTCTCTGCGCTGCTCGATGCTGCTCTCTTTGCTTCTTCATCCGCCGTCTCATTTCCCGCTACTCCGTCGTGACCCGAAATCCACCTGACGGCGACCCCATAGTTCATGTCTCCTCTATTAGCTCTCTTCAACTTGGCTATTGATCTGCGGAAGTAGTCGATCAGGTAGTGACCGGGCTTGGTAGTGAAGAGATCACCGGCTTTGATTGTCGCCTGGTTGTCCACGTAGATCGATACAGGAAATACTATGTCTTCCTCCTCCGTTAGTAACTGCGCTGCTAGGGTTAAACCTACCGCCTCCGCCTCATAGACTGTGTGCTCGTCCAGAGAGCCCAGGTGAAACCTGAGGGTGCGTGGTAATGGTCGTCCTGTGCGAAACAGAGCTGCTGCTGCTCCCGCATTACCGTCCAGGCCCGATCCATCGCAGTAGATTTTTATCTCGTCCTGATTCTCGTTGTGATCTCTGATGGCGTCTTCCCGTGAGTTAGCGATGGAGGTGGAATATGGTGATGAGGTGTTGGGAGGGCGGCGACTATGGATAATGGTTTCGATGGTGTCCACGTCGAATTCGGAGGCACGGTAGAGATGGTGTAGGGATGAGCGATGACGTCTGACGAATCTCTTGGCTGCACGGCGTACTGGGTTGTGTAGTGGGTGAGATGGGGGGTGTGCGGCTAGTCTGATTGCTGCTTGATAGCACAGGTTCTGCATGCGATGTTCAATGGGGAGTAGTTTTGCGTGAACTTCTAAAGTGTCAGTAGCTGTTGAACGCATAGCACCCGTGATACTTAGCGCGGCAATTCGTTGGACTCGTCCCATGCGTTTCGCTACTCCAATGGAACCCTTCTGTTTCGTGTCTGAGTTGCCGATGAATAGAGGCTTGAACCATAAGTCGACTGCGTATAGCATCTTAGGTATCGCGACTGCGAGATATATCTGACGCATCAGTGACATAGGGATACCAGTGGAAGTAGATGAGAGGCGACGTAGCTGGAATATGTATGCGGTGCCTTTTGCGATAGCGTATGCGATGTGAGGTTGCCATCTGAGCGCTTGGTCCAGTATAACTCCAAGGAATTTGTGCGTGGATGTTGGAGTTATCGTAGTGCCTCGCGTGACGAGTGGCGGACGTTCTTTAGTGGAATTCATGGAAAAGTCTACTAACGCGAATTTCGACGTCTCAAACTTGGAATTGTGGTCTAGCGCCCAGTCATAGCCCCCACCGGTTCTCTCTAGCATACTCTTGAGGGTGACGTGCGTTTCGTGGAAGGATTTGCCGATGGCCAAGAACGCGGTGTCGTCGACGAATGCGAGGGTGCGTTCGTTTTTCTCGTGTCCGATGGCGATGTCAACTAAGTCGGAGTCATAAATAATATAAAGGATCATAGAGAGCGGGTCGCCCTGCCCGATGCCATTGGAAATCGGAATCCATTCCGATAGGTGACCGTCAAATTTCAATTGCGTGCGTCGTCCGAATAGAAGACGTTCCGTAAATCCGATTAGTGAGTCTGGGAGTTTGCGGCTACGCATGTTGTGAAGTAATCGATCAGTGACTGCATTTGGAAAGGCCCCTTCGATATCTAAGAATAAAGCAGAAACTACTTTACCCTGGCGCCATGCGTCTTTAACGGTGGCTTCGAGAAGATGAAGTGAGTCGGATGTCGAACGACCTGGGCGGCCCCCAAAGTGGGTGTTGGGTAAGAGGTTGTAGTGTTCTAGTACGAAGGTTAGCTGGTCGGCGACTACTGCTGTTAATAATTTGCAGGTAGTGTTGAGGAGTGCGATCGGGCGGTAAGCTTTGGTTACTGAGTAGTCTGGTTTCCCGGGTTTGCGCAGTACCACGGTCGTGAAGTCCCTCCACGGGGCATAATAGGTCTTGAGGGTGTAGACTGCTCTAAATATGGGGAGTAGATAGGGTATTAGCAAGGAGGCGCAGCGAATAAAAATAATATTGCATAGTCCATCAGGACCTGGGGCTTTGTAGGGCCCTAGTTTCGAGATGCTTCTCTTGATTTGATCTGCTGTGATTGGCGCTGGTGTGGGGACGGCTTCCGGGTAGATTGGGTCCAGTGGGACGGATGACGTGGCTGGGGGCGGGGGGAAAGAAGGCGTGCGCTAACGCAGCGCTCTTCTCTTCGTTAGTTTCTGCTGTCCCGCCTCCGGGTTTGTTCAGTGTCGGGATGCGGGACATGCCTCCATCCCCAGAGGCGTCTGTTAAGTATCTGCTTGCGACCCAAATTTCGTTACCTTTGATGTCCTCCAACCAGGCTACCCAGTGTTCTTTCTTGGTCTTCTTAATCAGCTCGGAATATTGATTGTGTTTGACGCGGTGATCGTTGTGGCTAGGGTGGAGAGGAGCGTCTCGAAATCGGTAGGATAAATGACTTAACTTTGCTACTTCGCGTCTCATCTTCGTTAGATCGTGATTCCACCAATGTTTGGCGTGGGGATTGGGTTTCGACGTGGGCACGAGCCGTCTAACCAAGTCTTGAATGGTGGTAGTCAAGTCATGGGCGGCCTTCTGAAATACTGCGTCAGATACAAGTGGCTGAGGTGCGGGAATCTTAGCCAGTTCAATTTCGAGCTGCTCGTTGAATTTCTCCCAGTCGACTTCGCGGTAGTTATGTTTTGTTTCCTTCGTTGCTTGAGGGACGGCGAGTTCGAGGATGCTGAGGATCGGGATATGGTCTGTTGCCGGGCCTCTTAGCGCTGGATTCGTGGAGCAGCTAATGAAAGAGTCTCCTGTGTGGTCAGTGCAAAAGACGTTGTCTGGACGAGACCACTTTTTGGTGGTGGATAGTTGCAGCGTTGGTAGTCCTTTTGGTAGCATCATAATCATGTTATGGTCCGCGAGTAAATCAAGGAGGGGTTGCGCTGCGTCTAGATATCGATTAGTAAAGAGATGCGTATTGCAGTCGTCATCCCAAAGAGGGTGATGGCGATTGAAATCCCCGAGCCAAATGATGTGGTCTTCAGCTGATGGTCTTAAGCGCGTAGCTTCACGATCTAGAAATGAGGCTAATTCTTCTTGCGTCTTCGTGTGGATGCAGTCGTTATACATATTGATAATGGTACATCGTCCAAAAGGTCCGCGGAATTGAATGACGACGATGTCTGGTGAGGGGAAGGGTACTTGTTGCCATGAGTTAGTGTCGAATGATTTGGAGATTAACGTGACTGAGCGTGATTTAGTGTCTGGGGAGGAGAATCGAGTGGTAGGATAAATAGCGTGGAAGTGGGGAGATGAGATGGTGTTTTTCATAGTGTTAATGTGCGGTTCTTGAAGCGCTAATACGTCCCAATCGCGGGCGATGGGACCGTTAAGTAGGGAATGTTGAGCGATGAGCGACGTATTGAGGTTTTGTTGCCAAATACGTAATCTGGTCGTTTGTTCGGTATGTTGTTCAGACATTACTGGGGGTATGGATCCGTGGGGTCGGTGATCTTGAGGAGGAGGAGGTGGCGTCGTTGGAGGGGGTGGGGGTGATGGCGTCGGAGGAAGTGGGTGCTGGTTCTTGAGTGAGAGGGGGGACGAGCGTCGATGATGGTGGAGTCTGTGTGGTGTTAGTAGATTTGATGTTTGTTGGTACGTGGTCGCCCCAACCGATTGTGGAGGGGATAGAGTTTGGGCCTGATGGGGAGAATGCGCGTGTGCTGTTGTGTCTGGCGTGAGTGGGAGCTCCTCTGGGTCGATAAAATGAGCCTCTTGAGGGTCCTTGGGCTTCTCTGGTCTGATGTTGCGTTCCGAACGCTAGATTTGTCTGACGGAAGGTAGGCTTGGGCGGGTTTAGTGATGGTTGTGGAGTCGGTCTGCAATATGGGGCTGGTTTTGGTGGTAGGGAGACTTGAGTCCAGTCATCGTTGTTGGGGAAGTATGGCATTGAATTCTCCGGATGTTTAGTGTCGATACCTGCGCATCGATTCTCGAATTCTGGACAGCTTCTATTCCAGCTGGCGTGGTCGTTTGAGTCGCAACTGACGCAGTAAAAAGTTTTGTACGCATGACATTCACTAGTGCGGTGGTTGTTGCCGCATGTTCCGCACGTGTCGCGAGGTGCGTTGCAATCTCTGGCTATGTGGCCCCATAATTGACATTTGACGCATCGCACGGGTTCCTTTTTATCCTTGCGGGGGTGGAGTTTTTCTTTGTTGATGTAAAGACCGTCTCGCAAAGCAACGTTGGCTGCATTTGAGTCTGTAAAATGGAGGATAGCGTGAGCGACCCTTTGGTTAGGTGCACGTCTTAGCCTTGGTTTTATCCATTGTGCTGATTCTATTGCGCCTTTGCTGAGGTCGTTTTCCTCTTCTACAAGGCGTAGCCAGTCAGGGTCTTCTATTTCGGAAGAGGTTTGCAAGAATGGTACGATGATGGAGAATCGTCGTTCCTTGATTGATGCCGGTATATTAAGTGCCTCGATGATCCTGAGTCGATTTTCTGGGAGGCGGATCCAGTTTGCTGCTGCTGTAGAGGTTAATTCCACTATGAGGCCTCTGTTGCGTAGTTTGATTGTGGCCTTGACTTGGGTGGAAGGAGAGTCGTCTGTCTGTACCACTGAGAACGCTGTGTTCATCTTAGTCGCTATTTCTGCTGGGCTGATGTCGGGGGCGAATAGGATTTTCCCTGGTGCAGGGTCGAATAGAATTTGACGTTCTCTGGTTACTGCGCGTATTAGCGCTGCCGAGACTGGAGCCGACGGGGTGGTTTGTTGTTGCACGGCGGCGCTGTAGGATTTCGTTAGTCCTGGTTGAGTGGAGCCTGGTTGAGTTGGCGTGGGCATGTTGTTGATGCTGTCTTGGGTGGCACTAAGGGAGGGGGTTAATAAATCCATGGTGTTTTTTACCTCCGATAAGCTATTGAGCACTGCATCAGCCGCATGTTCTGCGCGTTTTGCTGCTTCCTCTGCCGCATTAGGAGAGTCTTGAGAATCCATCAGTGTTGATTTCATTTGCGCTAATTCTTCTGCTTTTGTCTTGATTAGCTCTGAGGCCGTTAGGACGGCTGCTATCTGAGGCGAAATTGCTGCGATGACATGGGCAGTGAGACTGTTAGTTAAGGATTCTGAGAACTGTTGTGAATGGACTGGGAGATCCGCTGGCGTGTTTAGAAGGTCGTCTTCTAAGATCAGGAATAGCGCCCTTAGGCCTTCGTTGACGATGCGAGGGATTCCCGGGTATTGTGTTATGTGTAATATTGTCAGCAAAAGACTGGCTGGGGAAAGCGGCTCGCCTGCAGGTCTGAATGACGATTTCTCTAAGAAGGTTTTTCCGCTTTTTATATCCATAACATCGAAATCCTGCTGCATGATTTCCTCCTTTGTGAGCAATAGAGAGACTGTATTACGAGCAGAGGAGCGAGTTTTAGCCATAGAGCTAATGGGCGTAGGTGTAGGGGCGCGGGAGATTAAGTTGCCTGTACCGCGTCCTTTTCCTGTTGCCATTGTCGAGACGATTATTGAAGGAGTTGTTATTTTCTGCTTCAGGGGGTGTAGGTATTTGAATAGACTGTTTTGACGTCGTAGACGCCGTTGTGCGCTGTTAGGCGCAGTACTGAGAACCGTGATTTCCGGGGTCTTAGTTGGGGTGCCACTTGGTGCTAAACCAAGAAGCGATTCCGGATAGCCTGAGCACTGGATATGTGCCCCTGTTGCAACACTGGGTGCTGGAAGGTGCGGCGGGCCACTGAGATTAACCCGCACTGAAACAACTGTAACATTCCATGAGAATATGTGTATGAGAGAACAAAAATATGAAAATGACTTACAACGATGCGGTGGCTTGACACCTTCGATTTGACAGCGCTTCATGAATCGTTCCATGTGAGGAACAACAAATTCTTCGCAAAACGCTTGAACTAAGACTGCAATATCTCCTCCAATACGTGCAGAGTTCTCCTGCAGCTCTCGCGGGGTGATGTATAAATCAACTGCCACATCCCCTGGAGAGAGTGCAGTGTTGGTGTTGAAACCTGGGCAACGAATCAGTACCGAGATTCCTCCGTTGAGACGGTCCTGCATAGCAATCTGCAGGAGTAATTGATTGAATCTGTAAGAAACATGAAGTGAGCACATACCGAATCGAAGACATCTTGCAATGAGGCTTCGACCAACTCCTCACAAGTGAGAGAATGTTGCTTTGTTATAGGAAAAGAGTTGAAGGCCGCATATGACGGGTGAAGGCCGCCTGGCTTCCTGGTGTGGTAGTGAGTTCCGTCAAGATGGACATCGTGTCGAAGCAGTGCACGGGCTGCTGCCTGACGTTCAGAATTGCTGTAACTTTCAGCAAAAGCAGAAATATACAGCGCCGCTAAGTTCTGCACTGAAAATGATAGTGCCATGACCCGGCGTGGTTTGTAGTGTTGAGCTTGAGGTTGAGATGTGGTAGTGAAGAAAATGAACTTTGAGGTATGAGATTGAGAGCCGAACTAAAGATTAAAATAGTAGATGTACGTTTGTACACGATGGTGCTACTACTGGACTGGGATGCATTAATACTCAACTCAAATGCAAGTGAGCGTCGGATGTTAGTATTGGGTAGAACATGTCCAAAGTAGCGGATGGTACAATATGCAGTAGAACATGTCCAAAGTAGCAGATTGGTGGAAAGAACATGTCCAAAGTAGCGGATGGTACAATATGCTCTAGATCTCGGCTCGAACATGTCCAAAGTAGCAGATGGTAGCATATGCGTTATGGTATAGTCAGACTTGGAGGACTAGGTAGAACATGTCCAAAGTAGCGGGTGGTAGAATATACAGTACTACAGGTAGAACATGTCCAAAGTAGCGGATGGTAGAATATGTTGTAGATTTTAGCTAGAACATGTCCAAAGTAGCAGATGGTAACACATGCGTTATGGTATAGTCAGACTCGGAGGACTAGGTAGAACATGTCCAAAGTAGCAGGTGGTAGAATATACAGTACTACAGGTAGAACATGTCCAAAGTAGCGGATGGTAGCATATTGCATTCAAACCACAGTCGTTAAGAGGCACGACATGCCCCTAAGTCAAGTACCACTGACAGGATTCAGATGAAGGGAGTATGTTGGCGAGTTGCCAGTTCTCATTAGCTCGTCACAGATAATACAAGTCAGAACTACAAGCTATCATAGAATGTATCAGTCCGCCACGGAATCAAGATACCTGGCCATACTCTCCATCTCGTCCGCATGCTCCTCCTGCTGTATAATGTCCGCATCTGCATACTCAGAAGCAATGATGTCATCCACATCTGAATCTATGCGTGAATGTACTCCGACGCCACGCACACCCGAGAATCCTGGGAGGGCTTCAATTTGATTAAGACGGAAAATGTGGAATGCATTGATGGCTGAACGACTTCGCCATTGTCGGTGTAGCTCAGACGCGAGGAGATGAGATGATCGAAGGCCTTCAATGACTTTCTTCGTCTCCGTTTCCTCATCGTGGATGAACGTACGCAATCGACGGATTTCGACGTTGAGACGAGATACCTCTTCCTGAGCACGCAACAGTTTGAAATATTTTGTGGTGGCTTCGCGGTGAGCGGGTTTTGTCCAGTCCTGTTCCCTGACATCTGTGCGGGAATGACGCAACAAATCGAATTCCCCTAAGAAGCTGTACTCTGCGATGTCTTTCCAGGACAACTTTGGCCGAGGGGGGTTAAGTGCGACAGCTTGGGTATTGTACCGGTTGATGGCATTTCGAATTGCCTCCGAACGGCGCTGCAGCGCCTTCCCAATTTGCTGACGTAGTTTATACCCTAAGAAAACAAAATAAATAAATAAATAAACAGAACGAGACGGAACTAAAACCTGTCCCTGATAAAGAAAGCTTTGAGAGCTCGAAAAGCCTCATAACGACAAGGCGTTCGAGCTCGTTCAATGCCGTTCGGTACTTGCCTAGTGTTGCTTCTTCTTTGTACTGCATGTACTCGGGACACCCGACAGCCCAGCGCTCCTCAACACGAAGTTGAATCTCCATGTGCGCCACTAAGGCTTCTGCATTTTGCAACTTTCCGTAAGCAGCGTCAACACGGATGCGAGCAGTGGTAAGGGCAGCACTAATCTCTTCAAAATTACCCACTCTCACGGTGGTAAGCGCATTGTTGGCAGTTGATCGAGCGGTGTTCCATTCGTTCCTGTAATTTAAGCTTGGCAAAATATTGATAGATTGGACGAGTACTTACCGGCACGAGTCGAGGTCATCAAGAACTTCGACATATCGAATGCAAAGGCGATCTCGGATTGGCGGTTGTTTCAGTCCTTCGAGGTACAACTTTTCTTCATCATAGAACTTTGCGAAGTCAGCATCGTCGATATACAACTCGCGTTTGATGACGGAAAGCTCGGCTTGTAGGGTTCGAATGACGTGAACTGCTTCTCGGTAGTGATTGTACAGGAAATTGCCTTAGAAAGAGCGTTGAGAATCATGACACAATGAAACTAAATCACTCACTCAGGGCAGCATATTTATCCGCGTCCCAGAAACTAAAATGTTCCTCGATAGATTGATGCCGATGGAAACGACTAGCGTGTCGCGTACTCCGTGCGAGCTCGTTCGATGACGAGAAAATGTGTTCGCATCCTTCACCTTCGGTGTGGCCAGTCCCACTGATATACATGGGGTGCCAGTCTAATTGGCACTTGCGGTTGTGTGCATGTCCGTGGAAGGCACCCACCATCATGCGTAGACCGAGTGCACACACACGCGGACCCAAAGAACTGGTGCTCAACGTCTTCGAGAATGCGCAACCGATGTCGTAAGCGCACGAGCCATTCTCCCCATATACAGTCATTAGGTGGTCTAGGATCGCGAGCGGATATTTCGCTCTAAAAATGATTAGCCTCTAGCATATGGTGCCGGTGCCGTCGGGACTTACAATTCTCCGCTGCGAATCATATCGCAAGCCAGTAGGACAAATTGGTGGCGGCATGCAGCAACAAATATGCCGGATTCATCAAAGACCGAGAACATCTTCTTGCGCTGTTCAGGTCCCGCGTTCCGCCAACGTGCAGTGCAATGGAAAGGTATCTCGCCGGGGACTCCATCGTTGGGTATATCTTCCCAGTCATCGACACCGTCATTCTTGTCGAGTGCCTGGTCAAAAGGTTATTTTGCATACTTACAAATCAGCAAACACCCACTGTTCTTGACCTGACTTCGTCCTTGAATTTGTCGACTACATCGCGACCAATCCAGTAGTCTGTTCTTGGCTGACGAGAGTCATCACGAGACACAGAGTTATGAGACGCCCAGCGCTTAAGGCTATTATTGCCGTCAATGGTGGCGAACCATTCGAATTGGAGCGATGGCTCATCTTGCAGTTTGTAGGTACACGGCGGACACGCATTCAACAGCCTCCAGTTGGGGGTGTCGTGCTTGAGTGCCTGCTTTAGTAATACATCAACCCGATGAAGAATTTCGAGAAACGCATCATAGACAGCAGAAAATTGAGCACGGAGATACGGTCGATACGGCATCTGAAGAATGGGTTGAATTTCGATAAACGATGAGTAAGCTATATACGAACATCATGTAAGTGGCACAGCATTTTGCACTGCGCCTGAAGGCTGAACCGCGGACAAGTCCGGTGAGCCTGCCGATAGGCTGCAAGGGTACGAAGACTGATAGCAACAGTGGGATATAGGGAAGCGCAACCAAGATAACCATGGTAAATCAATGTTTCGTTGGGGTACCTATGAGACGATGATGCTTGGAATGAATCTTGGCGACGAACTACCAGCTGAATTTAAGTAACTATGAGTGGCGACAACAATAGGACCTACAGAAAGTGTCGATGAGCTCAATGTTGGTGAGTACCGGGACAGCGTTGAGAGAAGGGTCTTCATTCGATACAACAGATGCTAACGAAGGCATGCCGTCGCCAGAATCACGAGATCGGTAGTCTAGGTAGGCGTTAACAAGCCGGTCCATTTGCATATCCCAATGGCTGGTTTGAAGCTCGATGCGATCATGTCGAGTCCTAGGGTCCACATAGCGGCTGACAGTAGAATAATCAGTGCGTATATACAAACAAAGAAATAATCCTACAATCCTGATAGGTCTGCCATTGTACGAGATAGCCCTTGAAGAGCCTCGTATTCGCCACCTTCATGGCTGAGGTCAAGTCCCTCATCGCCTGGTGCCGGCACCCATGGTATGCTGTCGTCGTACGAAATCATATCACTGTCCGCAATCATGCTCTCCACATTCTCTCGGTCCGCCGCGGATAACTCTAAGTCGCCATTAGCTCCAGTAGTTGGACAATGATTGAAACATACCTCGAAGATCAGACATACGCCTAGCGTCAACAGCATCCTTGCGTGCCTTTTGAGTTGCCGCAGTAAGAACGCCCGAAGTACGCTGTGTGCGCCTGAAACCATGCTTGATAGCTGATTTTGACAGACCATTGATTTTTGTCGACCTCTGTGAACGAGACATGCGGTGCCTTGTGATAACTTCAGCTTCAGCAGTGCCGTAGACAAACAGCCACTCACCAATGCTACGAGGGCGCTATCAATCAGGTGAGGGTACTGGAACAAGGGCAGAGTAAGCAGCGGCAAGCGTAAGCATAAATACAAGCCTCCACGTTGCAACCATGAGGGAAGGGGACAGACATGTTGCAACCACAAGGCAAGGGAAGAGCGCAGACTTCCGAAACGATTTTCCAGTGGTTTGGAGCTGGAGGCTGGAAGCCGATAACGACGTTGGAGCTGGAGGCTGGAGGCCGATAACGACAACCAGTGCTGGCAGAGGCAGGCTATGTGCTGATGGGGCGGGATGGGCGTTGAGTGTTGTTGGATGTCGTGCACTGCGTAGCGCTATGAAGAGAGTGCTGGAGTCCGTGGGTAGGTGGAGGCTGATAATGGCGGCCAGCACTGGCAAAGGCAGATGGCGTTGGGTGTCGTTGGGTGCCGCTCACTGTGTAGCGCTATGACAGATAGTGCTGGAGTGCGTGGGAATACACACAGACGTCGGGGAGGAGTAAACGCTCGGGATTACTAATACTCGCAATGGGCGGGAGGCGCTACGGACATTGCCGGGGGAAGGCACGTCCTGTAAGCGGCGGGACAGTCAAATACCCTAAGTACCTACATTATTTAGGGCGTTATTTAACGCTGGTGTTGGGGAAACATCGTTGTTGAGCCAAACAAGCGTGGGCAAGACACGTAAGCGCACAGCCTAATAAGGCTTACTTATTGGGATACCCAGGTGATTATGGTATACCCCGTTTTGGCAAGGTGATTCTCACTCGCCAGAAGATTTCGACTGGCTAGTGGACTGCCTCTACTACATTCATTCCTTCAATCACAAGCCAGCACATGACATCCTTTTGCTATTGCATGCCATGGGAGCTCGCTGCGGCCCCGCTAAACAGCATATGTTCATCGAGAGCCTCATTGCCTGCATGGACGGTAACATGCCTAACAATTTACGTCACGCCGCTCTTCGCGCTGTTCACAGTGTCCGACAAGAAATGGTATCAATCGATGGCATTGATGATGCAAGCTTACGGGACATGGTTTTGAAAAAGCTCTCCCCCGCTATTCTGACCGCGATTTGTCCGCGACGAGGTGCAACACCTGCCGATGCTGGCCCTGCCCTCATTTTCGATGATCGCCGCGATGCGTGCTATGTCGAACTGGTTTTTGCCCTCGCGAGGAATCCCAACTGACATTCCCATTTGGCTGGGGATCACCATATAGATCAGTGCATTAGCATGATTGACGTTTCCCGCTTCATGCAGCATGGATTTCACCTAGCTGGCATCCTCCTCCGAATTGCACCTGAACAGTGGTCGCCCACATCGCTCGAGTCTATCACAGAGAAGCAGTGGTGGTACATGATGAGCAGTGCATGGAGGTATGCATGCCCCGTAATTGACGACATACATTGTTTCGAGCTCCTTCCCGTCCTTGTGGAAGGCACGAAAAAGTACATGCGGGTTGCTTTGACGTTTGAACTCCAGCAGCTCATCAGAGATGTGGACTATACTCTCGAAACACTGGAGAGCAGAGACACAGAGCAGGGAGAGCGGGGAGAGGGGGTCGCCGTTGCTGTGAAAGAGCTTAGGACGGTGGCCAGTGACATGCTTGAGAGGATGGTCAAAAGTGATGAAGTCGTTGGTCGCTGATTATCACGGTGCCTGCATGTCGTGCTAGGGTTCTGGGACCAGAACTGAAAGGATGGCGCGATGGGAGTGCAGAAGGGGATAAATATCAAGATCTAAAACAATATCGATTTTAAACGATCAGCTACCTACAATCAGGCGTTTGTGTCAATCGCTGTCATTGTCACGAACACTTGAATATTATATATACAAGGACTCCGTCGGCAGTTGCAGCATTGCGTTCAAAATAATAACTCGGAAAATACATGTTTGCAGAATCTTGTTCTTCGTTCGTCTCCGTAAATAAGGATAGCGAGTCTCTCCGTGTCCTAAGTTACTCTCGATAACGCTGTATATAATTGACCGTGAGCGAAGGGGTCAGTGCGGAGGTCGAGAATAGTCGTTCGTGCACGTCCAACAGATAGATACCATCTTCTGCGGAAGCTGTATTCGCACCAAACATAAATACATCATGATTGACACGGAGATCACCACCGTCTGAAGTGGCGATGAATTCGAATCCGTCGTATCGCTAGAAAATCTTGTCTGCAGAGCGCCATAGTGCAGTGCGCGCAAGGAAATAGGAGAACGCAGAGCAACGATATCAAATGACGCGAATTATTCAAATCATCGGTACAGACCAACGGCAAAAACGCGCGTCAGCATAGCATGACGGGCTGGACGCAATAGTCACCGAACCGCCGGTTATTCCAGCTTAAATATTGTAGACATCATGAGAGGCGAGTCAACTCTGTATTACACCCATGCCAATCTGTGGTTTTCATCCCATCTGACACTGCTGCCTTGATAGGCACTATCTCGAGAATATTGACGATGGAGTGCTTCTTAGGTTGACATGGAACTGAGGAAGGGACCCATGCAGGACACGTGCCTGTTTTTTCAGCTGGCTGGTGGTTAACACAAATCTCTGATGATCGTATATATGCTCACCAGTTTTAGCCTCAACAGCTATGATATCCTTTGTGTCTGCCTCGAGACACGCCTCAAGCTTTGGTGCCAATCCTAAAGTGACTTTGCAGATCTGCGCGATGCAGTTCGCAGTTGCCTAGACTGTAGACTGAAGCAACGTCGTGGACCGATTCTTCGAGGAGTATGTGTCGGTCTTCTGGGAGGACGCGTCGGGCAAAGGTAACCTCAGCTAAGTGGTTGCGAAGTTGAAGCTTGACCCCTTGTGCTAGTATCGCGTTGCCGGCCTCGTCCAGATTTTCTTCAAAGGGCGTCTGAGGAGATGTCAGTGTGATCCAAGATGAGAGCTTAGTACGAGCATCGAGGGGATCAGTAGTAAGTGCCGTACTATATCGTAGCACGGATCTCAGACTCGCGCTCGAACTGGACGCCAGTAGATTAGGGATCAAGAGATTTTATTGGACGATGGCGGTGGCGGCATTGGTGCACAGGCACTTAGTTCCGATGGTGAGTGTTCAACAATCTGAGTATTGGAGATAGAAGGTTCGACGGCGTACCAAAATCTCTCCCTGGGAGGTTTTCATCCTCAAGGTCTGCAGTATACGCTTGAGACTTCCAAGCTCGTTGATTGCGCCCCAGTCCTGACGAATACCTCAGAGATAGGGGTAGGATTAGTCCTCAGTCTAGGATAGAAGACTTTATATTGTGATGATAGATACAGGTAGGAGTAGTCTATGGGTAAGTCAGTATGAGGGGAATAGCTGTAAATGACTGGAAGTACCCTCAGTATCGGAGAGAATACTGAAGGAAAACGACAAATGAGCGTCGCACATTAACGAGAGTGTCGGGTATTCGGAATAATACATGTCGTAGGCAAGGAAAGAACGGCGATATAAGGTGTACAGTGAGCCATGTCCAATAAGCCCGGCCTAAAAAGGTCCATGAGAGCGCCATCAACGTTATTTGCTGCCTTGAACAGCATTGGCCGTTATTCGACCTCATCAGTGTCTTCCCGCCCCTTACCCAAAGCCGCAGCGACACGGTCACGCTCGTTCATCGCCGCAATCGCCTCTTCCGCAATGATCATAAGCTCCATCAAAGATTCTGCATCCAACAGTCAATTGAAAGCGCTAGGAGTGAATAAGTGAATGGAGACTCACTCTCAATGCTCAACGTGACGAGCGTCTGAAAAGTTCAAAAGTCAATTCCACAACTCATGGCGGTAAGGGACAATGCCGACTCACCCGCCTAGTATCCCTATCCCTCAATATATCCATTTTCACGCCCTCCCTTATGCCATCCACGCCAACCACATCGTCCAGGAGCGCCTTCAGCCGCTCATTCACGTATGCGTTTGTACCGCTACTACTGTTCCCCAGATAGCGCATGTACTCCTGGAACGAACGTGCCTCGTCTAAGACGTGTCGTGGGAGTGTCTCGAGCAAGTCCTGCGCACGCAGATTTGGATCTGGATCTGGTGCGTTCATTGCCGTGTCTTGCGGTCGCTGGCTTCCCTCGCCGCCTTCGTCGTTTGGCTCAGAAAGAAATGTGGTGCGTGGTTGGGAACCTGGAGAATAGACGTGGGGTTGGAAGCGGACATTTGGAGAGGCTGGAGTCAGTGATTGAGTCCGGATCCGGGTTGGGCTTTGGACTTGAGGTTGAGGTTCAGACTGGGTCAAAGATTGGGTCCTCGTGATATACATCTTTTTCGTGCGACTACGGTACGACGTGACGGCTCGCTCGAAAGAGTCACTTTGAAGCATCACCTTGTAACGCTTGGAATAGGCCTCGGAGGCGACTGCGATCGAACGCCACATCGAAGTAATAGAGATTTAAAGGTGCGTGCGTCAGAATGACGAAGAATATGCACGCAATTGGAGGGAACCGAAAATCAAGGTGCAGTCAGCGAAGGGTTTTTACAGAAAGGACAAGTACGCACCAGAAACCAAGACGGTCACGGTAGCGACGCCGAGCAGGGCCCACACAACAAACACAGATCGCCCTGCAGGCGTCCTGGGCGCGGGGTCACCGTACCCGATCGTCGTGAACGCAACAAAACCTGAACATGACATTAGAAGTCAAGATCAGACATTTTGAGGACGCGAAAAGCTTACAGAAATATATTGACGTGCCATATGACCAGCCTTCTGTCTGGCTAAATATTGCAGAGCCAACCTACGGCGTTTGTCAGATCGCTCAATACACGGGAACCAAGATGCAAACGAAGGCCAAGTCAACATCGCAACCCAACTCACCAACCAGAACACAACAAACAATGTCCATGCAAGTGACGAGCGAATCAAAAGAGCGTGCTTCTCCTTGCTCGCGACCATTGAGTCGTAAGCTACATTGATATCGTCGCTGCTCGAGGTCGTTGCAAGCGTTGTCGAGCTTCCAACTGACCCGTCGAAATTCAAGTCACGTCCATTGTCTTCGGTAGGACTTTTGACGTCGCCAACAGTGGCCTGCGGTATAGGTATAGGTCCTTCATGTGTCAAGGAAACCCTAACCGCAAATCTCGTGAGTAGCGCTGCCATGGCGCCAAGCCGCTGGTGTGTTAGCATTTGATGGGCGCCGCGCCGCACATTCGTACCATACACTGAATGCGGAACGGACAAGGCGGGGTATGGGTTTGTAATCTTGGCCCGTAATGAGTACCACATCAAAAAAGGCAGAAAAAACACACTACCTCCAAGTCATCACCATTGCCATCGTCATCGTTTTGCATCTGGGCTTCGTAAAACTGTGGTGGGAGCAGTGTGTCAAGTGGAACGCCCGCCTCCATAGCTGCCTCTCTCAACTCAAGATGAGTGAGCGCCTCGAGGTTCAGACGCATTCCCCGGGAACGATCCAAAGGGTGCGGAATCTTGTCTGTAGCGCTGAAAAACCTTCTCTTCACCTTGGCCCAGAGCGAGTTGGATGTTGAACGGTATTTGCGAACCCACACCTTTGCACCTTTGTCTCGCAATCTCCACATGACGGCTGAACGCCATCGCTTTTCGGCATTCTTTCGCCGCCGTGTTGCACGTCGCCGTTCTCGAATGTCATTTAGGCGACGCAGATAACCGACGTGCAGCCCTTCCCTCACCGTCTCTTGTACCATACCCACTACCACTGCGAGATTCACGATACCAAGCGCAGCGTAAAAGCAGATGAATATTCTTGATCCGGTGGAATTGGGCACGATGTCGCCAAAGCCAATAGTCTCGATTGTTGTGACGGTGAAGTAAAGTGCGTTAATGAAGCTCAGAGAGAGCATGAATGAATTGATTAACGAGCCAAATGCGATGTAGGCAAATAGGATAATGAGCATGATCATCAGCGTGCGCTGCTTGCGGGTAAGACCACTGCCTGTGTCATGTTAGGGATGAATGAAGAAAATAGGAGACGGGATACATACCGCTTGTCTTGAAGTCGGGCGTGATAATGAGGTCTATTATAAGAGTCACATTCGTGATGACGGATACGACGGTAGAGCAGATAGTCATCCAGAAGGATTCACCGTAGGTGAACCCGTCGTTATGTCGGTGGCTAACGCCAAAGATGATGAGAGCGACGATATTGATAATATCTGTACCTCAAGTTAATACACGTCTTTGCTCGAACCGAGGCACAAACCGTGAATGGACAGAAACACGATACATAATATTGTCATTGTCATGACCCGCTTCTCAAGAAACCTTAGGACGATACATATATTAGCGAGGATAGCGCAAGTCATGCTAAATGCGAGGCCAATATCCAACAAGACTGGGTTAGGATGAGTTTGGACGGTACTGTAATCCTCGGTGCGGATGTACCAGTGCCCAGTGAGTCCTGGAATCTCGAGCAAGATCGAGAATGGTATCACGATGCCGGTTATGAGGGGAATGTACCGGTAGTTTGGTGCATAGCACAGATCATCCGATAACGGCGGAAACACGAATGACTTCGCCCGAGCAAACAACGACGGGCGTTTTTCGGGAGAATCGAGAGGAGACAGCTGAAGCGGGTCGGTCTGCGGGCCTGAGTCAGATCCATCTGGAGGAGAACCGTCCTCATCGTCGTCAACGTCCAGGTCCAGGTGCATTTCCTGGACTATGTCTCTGTCCTCGTCTGCCTCATCCCTTCCGTCGTTATGAATGCGAGCGCTCGAGTTCCTGTTTCCATTGGAAGTGTCACTGAAGCCTGTCTCCGGACCCTTCTCTGGGTCAGATTCCCTTGACCCGGTAGATGTGAAGGCAAAGATGAGGGCTATCAGGGTTTGTAAGGCCATGAGCGATGCATGGGTGTGTAAGTATGTAGTGATAAGAACGTCGCACTATCAATCTTAATCCATGGACCATAACCTCTTGTTCTGGGCGACACAAAAAAGGTTACCGCCGGGCCCCGGCATGGTCCGCGCGTTACTACGTCATCGACATTGATCCGTGATATTATGTAAAGTCAAGGAGGAAATTTACCGTCGATGTAAGACGGCACTTCTGATAGCTTTCACCTTCGACGTCGATATACTCTCGACAATGGAGACTGAGATAACACGTGGGGGTTAGCAAAGGTCATAATGAATCAAGTCATGTCAGGATGTTCAACAGGAAAGGACATGGCAAGTTGAGCAACCAAGCCTAGATCTAGGAGGGATGGACCACCTCCAGGAGGTCAAAATGAGAACGACGCTACCACAACACAGCACGTTAGAAAATGGCCAAGTTCAACTAAAGCACCCCTTCCTCACACAAACTACGAGTCCCCCAATCTCTGTCCAGACCCCCAGCTATGCCCCGTCACCCGCCCCGAAGCAGCAGCCTCCTCAGCACGTTGCCTCGGTGCAAACGCCTGAACGGGACCCCTCCTGCTACCCGCACGTCCATACTCTTCGCGTTCGCCAAACCAGCTCTTCAGCCATGCAGGAGCGCGTCCCCACCCTGCGTACATGCCCTGCTCGACACCACCTGTACCAATGCCGGACCCCCAGACTAGCCACCACCACGCGTGACCGATGAGCATCCCGCTCACGCCCTGCGCAGCGGCACTTGTCCCGCCCGTGAGGAGGTCCATGCCCAAGAGTGCATATGGGAAGTATGCAACAGGGATAGTGATGAGCCCCATGATGCTCGTTTGCGCGCCTGGCGGAGATAGTGAACACATCAAGTAGGTGAGAGTATGAAACAAGGCGCGAGCATGCGAGTAAGATTGGATGGGACGGTTCACGCCCTATAAATGAAGAATGCGAATTGTGAGGTTATTCATGACGCAAGTGAAATATGGACGTACGATCAGAGCGAGGCTAGCGAGAAAGAGTTGCCAGGCGTAGTCGGAGGAACGGCGCTCATAGTGCGTCGATTCAAGCGCGTTCGAATTGCGGCTTTAAAACACGAGTTGTCAGGTTCTCGATCAAGGGAGAAAGACATATAGCACTTACTAGAGCATGGCAAGCTCAAAAATATAGTTCAAATTCATGCCTGAAACGTGCAATTAGCTCGCAAATCGTCACATAGTCCGTAACAATACTTGACACGATGCTTACTTCCGAGAAAGAAGCTTGTGTACAATCTCCAGAACTATGATTTATGTCAAGGACCGTTAGGCTCTAGGCTCAGATATGCGCCACATAATGAGAACAAGCATAGGACCCACCTCCCATTTGTAAATGACAGCCTCTGAGAGAAAGATTAGTCTGTAGGGATGGACGAGCTTCATAATGACTGGTATGGTTATGCCGAGAGACGAGGCAGCGAGAAAGCGCGTCACTGGCGGGATTTTTCGAATTTCGGCGAGAATGTCAGCCATTGCGAGGGATGTGAGGAAAATAAGAGTGTGCTGGAACAAACGATAAAGACCAGGACCACAGTTTACGCTGAACTTGATACTTCTGGATTCAATGGAAATAAGAAAACGAAGTCGACGTGTTCAATCCTGCTTGGTGACTAAGCAAGGTGTGACTCGGTCCAACCTGAAGTTTCCGCACGATGCAAGTGTGTGCCATGACCCTATTCTGTCCCTTTTGCTTGCTCTCAGCGAGCCAGACAAGTGGGAGTGAGTGATAAATTTCAAAGTGCTCATTATCGCATTTTACCGGACCCACGCTTCAAACAAACCCGCGCATTCGAGTCAGCGGTTGTCTCGGGACCTGCATGTAGGTGACTCAAGAATTTTGTCATTCAGGCACCCTCCAGCAAGAGTTCTCCCCACGACAGTGGGATTTACAATGTTGGCCCGGCGTTCAATGTTCCGCATGTCAGCCCAATCAGCTTGACAAGTTCTGGTGGTGATGGGCAGGACTTGTTACCGGAACAGACATCCTTGTCAACATTGTTGGACCTTTGACAGCTTGCCGGGTGAGGAGTGCCGATGTATTGTCCATGCATAAACTTCCCTCACGTCAAGTTTCACGCGAATTTTCACATCCCTAGTTATGAAGAGTCATTGCGGGACCGCGCTTGCACTCCAAAATCACCATTACGGGCCCGAGAGCAAAGATAAAAGAACGGATTATTATTATTTGGTTCCAGTCAAACGTGTTCCTTGTGGTTGAATCATGGATCCTAAGCCATCTGTAAGTCGGCTTCCTTGAACAAATAAACAATCGCCGAGATTTTGACTTGACGCTATTAAGGTGAACCCCAGCAGGACAATTACCCATGATCAGGTCCTGGACATGGGTGCTGATGCGGAATGCACAGAGGTAATTTTCGATCTTTATCGCCATCATCAGCCACTTATTGGCTGCGCAGACACATCAAGTTCCGTCACCGACACATGGTGCGACTAACCTTCCAGTTGAAATTCTCCGCGTCATCATGGAGCTTACCATGCCACCGCCTCTGCAGAGTCTGCACTTCCTAGACTCTACCATCATTTCCCGCTACAATCGTCACTCGCGGTCTTGTTCGCTGCAGACCCTCAGGAAGCATCTGTTAGTATGCAAGTACTGGTATGATGTCGGCATTAGCTTCCTCTACCGCCGTGTCGTCATTCTGCAGAGCAAGCAACTCTTCAGGCTCGCGCACGTCGTCTCGAATAACCGCAGCCTCGGCGAGATGATATTATCTCTGCACCTGGAGTGTTATGTCGGAGTGTCGCAGATGGCTACTGCCTCAACGGCTGTGGACAGCATCTTAGCGGTGGCTCCAAATCTTGCCAAGGTTGCCATTGCGCCCATCCTCAAGGGGCAGCCTTCCTTTAGTCTAGTATTTCTCCGCCTCTTTGCTCTCGCTCAAAACACCCACTCTCGGACCACAGATCTGGACTTGCGTATCAATCGCATGCTCAAATATACTCTAAACCTCATGTCAGCTTTTACGTACCTCACCACTTTCCACATCGACATGATCCTCGAACCAAATGATGAACTTCCCACCGAACACCTGCATTTCCCCTTTTTGGAAGAACTACAAATTACTTGGCATTGTTGGCACCCGTCTGAAAACGACGTGAAGGTCTTTACTGCGTTGGCTGAGACCCTCAGCCTCCCCTCTCTCCAACGTCTGCTTTTAACATCGCAAGCTCTCGAGGACAGGATGTTCATTGAGCCATTGTTGCGTAAATTTGGGCACGGTCTCCACTTCGTCTCATTGACAAGGCCTTATATCCACAATCGCTACCGCGTTTACGACTTTCGCCGCCCCATTCCCCTGGCTCCATTGCTTTCCATGTGTCCAAATTTACGCCACCTTGCCATGGACACGTCCATCCCAATACAAGTACCTGCGCATGCATACTTGACATGGGTAGACTTATGGGCTCCGAGACGAAATTTGGATCCGGGCGAACAACCAGCTGTAACGCTCCTTCCTCACGAAGAGAAAATCAAGCTCCCTTCATTGCGGGGGGTGCGGTTACTGGACTTGTCTTTGTTCTCGTTCAGTGGCGCGCGTACGCCACTCCTCATACCGCCGGATATGGTTCGGAGCACGGAGAGCATCGTTTGGAGTTATTCGAGTCTGGACTTGCGCCATGACCCTGGATTGCTTTATCAACAAAAGACGGACGAGTTCGATGATATGCTGGCTCAGAGTTGGCTGGGTCTGCGGGACTTTTATGCTACGTTGGAGATATTATAGTATTCCCGCTACGGTAGTAGTTCATTTTATTGTGCCCCATGGCCTGAACTAACCAAAATCTTGAGTGGAAAATGCGCTCACACCCTAAACCGTCCATTGATGGATTTAGGTCGCACGGACATGGATTCTGCTCCAACGACCTCAATGAGAATACAACTCTTTCGATTATGATTTCACTGCAGCGGGCTCAATCAATTTGTCGCGTGCGGCCAAGTACATAGTACTGACCCCGAATTTCATCATGTGATCACTGCACACTAAGGTTGAACTTGAACTTGAACTTATGCCTGTAGGCTGTAGGTGATTGTGCACTTGGTTGGTGACTACCACTCAGTCTTTTATTGCTTTCATTTTGGCTCCTCAGCATTTCGGACAAATGCGATTAAAATCCAAGGTGCTCGTTTGAATTACACTAATCATCTCGTATCTCACCAGATCCACACCCCGCAACCTGCAGACTTGCACGACGCACGTTCAGACTTGTTACCCAGCAGTGGAATAGACATTTTTGTGTGACATTCCGAGAGGTCAACTGGTGAAGGACATTGACAATTTGACATATGGTGTACCGTGTACGGGTCAAAGTTGACAATGATGTTCTGTCTCACACGTCAAGTTAAGGTTTCACCCAAATTTTCGCGTCCCTAGATGTGGGAGTCATTGCAGGACAGAGTCACCCTTCGGGCCCGAAAGAGGAAAGATAAAATGATGCATTTTTTGTCTCAGGTAATGTGTTTCAACTTTTCACGCTTGAATCATGATGGATTCTAACCTAATTGTAAGCCAGCTTCCTCATGAATAAATGAAAACATTATCTTGACGCTGCATCAAGGTGGACCCCAGCAGCACGATCAGCCATGATCAAGTCTTAGGCACGAATACGGACTGCATAAAGGTAATTTTTTGATCTTCCGCAAAATGATTTGTCTCTCACTGGCTCTGCAGACACATCAACTTTCGTCGCCGACTCCACATGCTGCGATCAGACTTCCTGTCGAGATACTCCGCGTTGTCGTGGAGCTTACCATGCCACCGCCTCTGCGTTTCTTAAATTCGACCATCATATCTCGCGACAATCGTTACTCGCGGTATTGTACGCTACTTACGCTCAGGAATCTCGTGCTAGTATGCAAGTACTGGTATGATGTTGGCATCAGCCTCCTCTACCGTCGTGCCGTCATTCTGCGGAGTGAACAACTTTTCATACTCACACGCGCCGTCTCAAGGAACCACAGCCTCGGCAAGATGATCATATCTCTGCACCTGGAATGGGTTCTTTCAGTGTCGCAGCTCGCTACGGTCTCAACAGCTGCCAGAAGCCTCTTCGCGGTCACCCCAAACCTCACCCAGATCACCCTTGCACCCATGATGAAGAGACAACCTTTCCTTAGTCTAGCGTTTCTCCGTCTGCTCACTCTCGCACAGAACACCCCCTCCCGGACCACGGATCTGCATTTGCGCATCACTCGTATGCTTAAATACACTCTGGAACTCATGCCAGCTTTCACATATCTCACTACTTTCCACATCGATGTGATCCTCAGAGAAAATGACGAACTCCCAACTGAACACCTGCATCTTCCCTTTCTGGAAGAACTGCAAATTACTTGGAATTCGTCTGAACACGGCATCAAAGTCTGTTCTGCACTGGCTGAGATTCTCACCCTTTCCTCTCTCCGACGTCTGCTTTTAACATCACAAGCTCTTGAGGACGGGATGTTCTTTGAGCCATTGTTGCGTAAATTTGGGCCTGGTCTCCACTTCATCTCATTGGTTAGGCCTTATATCCACGATCGCTACCGCGTTTACTACGACTTTCGCCGCCCCATTCCCCTTGCGCCATCGCTTTCCATGTGTCCAAATTTACGCCACCTCGTCATGGACACGTGTATCCCAATACAAGTGCCTGCGCATGCACACTTGACATGGGTAGACTTATGGGCTCCGAGACAATGTTTGGATCCGGGCGAACAGTCAGCCGTAACGCTAGTACCTCATGACGAGAGGGCTAAGCTCCCTTCATTGCGGGGGGTGCGGTTACTCGACATGTCACTGTTCTCATACAGTGATGCGCGCACACCACTCCTCATACCACCATATACGGTTCGGAGTACAGAGAGCGTTGTTTGGAGCTATCCGAGTCTGCAATTGCGCCATGATTCCGGTTTGCTTTATCGACAGAACCTGATTGACGATGACGATGTTGTACTAGCTCAGAGTCTGGAGCAACGATTGTGACCGAAGGACTTTGACGTTGTGCTACTCGGCATTGCGTATCATATCATCGGCGGAACTTGCTGAATGACTCTACGGTTGACTGGCCGAGATGTGATCATATGTATAACCAAGGTGTGCTCTGCGTCACGGCGTGGGCTTAAAAGCACCAGTGTCCAAGCAAATAATCCCAACCGCTTTTTCCGATCATCGCCGCGACTCGTGCTATCTTGAATTGTTTTTGTCCTCGCGAGGAATTCTGACTGGTACCCCCATTTGTCTGGGGGACTCTTGTCGACGGTCGCGGGATTGCCACGGCCCTTTCCCTCTCTTTCCCCGCCCTTTCGACTCCTGGTACTCAAATCTCTCTAGTCAAAGCAATAAGTTATTATTGAATGTTATTGTGGACGGTTCCCAGTCGCTCTCGCAGTTTGTCGCAAGTAAGCTCCAGTGCCACGCAGAGTAGCGGAATTTGGAATGCTGCTTTGCCACGTGGCCCACGAGCTAGCTAGGGGTCTTATTGCAATTGCCAACAGAACGACCTTAAACTCCATGCAAGTACGATTCAATACGAACACAATTAATTGGCGGAGAATTGCGGTGGCCCGACATGATCGCACAATTGTTAGGACTGTCTCGTAACTCCGGTTAGTAACCTGTTGTCAGTTGAACTTACCACTGAGTTGCACATTCCCCCCAGCTGCCAGTGTGTTTCCTTGTGTTTCCTCTCGAGTTTCGGGCGCAAAAATGCCGAGGCGGACATTGGAGGCTGCAAGACGTAATTGACACAGCATGGGCTAGGGCTCATTTTTAGCTGGACTGCGCGGAAAATGACAGCAAGTGCGCACTCGTAGGCATGCTTTTGCGGATTTGGGTGGTGGTCGCATATTCACGTTTAACGATTGGCTCAAAACCACACCGGCACAGCTTCGGGAAACTTTGGTATGCAGATATATCTTGGACGGCAATTTGATGTTCGCCTCAGCTTTGTTGTGGTCGTGGTTCTCCGTATCAAGTACGCCAAGGTCTTGGCGATATCCCTATACAGTCAGACAGATCATACTGCAGGAGCTGGCGCTATGATGTCCAAATCATCATTCATCAAAAGCAAAATGCTCTTGCAAATGACAGCTAAAAATTCCAGGGCCGCCGCTTCCGGAAGCATCAATTGCGTTTTCCGCTCGTCCGACCAGAACTTCCCCTTGTCAATTGTCGTTGCTCTTGGTCATTCTTCGTGGATGATAGACCCTGAGGATGGGAAAAGTACTCGCGTTGCTCGGTATGCTGTCATTTTTTTCCCTTTCTTTAAAACCTCCGTGGAACGAACATTTTCTTACTGTTATGTAGGCTGCAACTGGAGTCTTCCGCTCGAGGCCTAGTGGAATTAATGCTGCCACACGTATGCAAAAGTCTAGCCCACTTCGTGGCGGAACTGCTGATGAGATTCGCACACACATGCGAACCTTGTGACAGTGTACATCGATTACCTGTGCGTCTGCCTGTTTTCATGCTACTCCTTAGTGCGTTAGGTATATCTGTGAAGCCATCCTGTATTCCGAAGTGGTGTACAGACAGTGGTTCGAACAGAGGGAGGACATGTATGGGTCCGCTTCGATATGATGGCAGGGTGAAATCATCTTATAGGCGCTCAATCATCGTCTAAGATGTTTGAATTTGCAGTACTCCGGCATTCAGGACCTATTTATGTAGGAATACACCATAGGAAAATTCTAAAGTTTTAGATCCCACTTTACTAACAAAAGTACTTAGGGATGAGCCCAACAGTCGCTCCAACGAGCCCGACGACTGACACTCTCACTGACGCTATTGTACGTGGGTCGAGTCAATTACTACTCCTGACAATGCAGTCTAACACAGCAGAGCAGAAACAGACAGAATCCAACTGCAATTCCAGTCCTTATTTACCCTCTGATGAGCATGCGAGCAATACTAATGATCTGGAGAAAAATCACTATCATACTGGACTCCTGAGACGTACCACTCAGCTGCTTTCTCGGTATGGAATTGAAACGCACGGGTGAGTGTGATGGTGTTGTTGTGATATCTGTCTAAACATTTCTACTGGTACTTGGATCAGCATCGCGCCGGTCCCAGCAGAGGCACGTCTCGAGACTCGGTGGTACCAAATGTTTTTCGTTTGGTTCTCGTCTAACATGAATATCTTAGGGTGCGTTTTGAGTTCTGTCTATACTATACTGCTGTCCGCTGAATCATCCAACACTTGCAGATTCAGCACCGGCACTGCTGGACCTGCATTTTTCTCCCTAGGCATTCGCCAATCTATATCAATCATCGTTATTGTGAACATGATGTAAGTGTTAACATTTCACTAGATTTCCAGTGAATGACCGTCAGCTAGATGCTGTTTGTTGCCAGCGTTCTTGTGGGTGTTACTATTCTTCTCTGGGCGTTCCTGGAGACTTCACAGTGTGCTAGTGCCGTTTTCGGGCCAAAGCTCGGCGTGCGTGCGATGGTCCAAGCGAGGTTCTCGTGGGGGTGTGTTGACTTGTTTTCCGATCGCCAGCGTCATTCGCTGACGAACAACAAGATATTTTGGTGCTATCATACCGGCCGTCTTGAATGTTCTCTCCTTGGAAGGCTTCCTTATCTTGAACTGCATCATCGGTGGCCAAACGATAGCTAGCTTTTCCTCTCAACTCGATGATAATCTTGGAATTGTCATCATTGGCATCATATCTCTAGTGGTATGTCGGAATTACTCGTGATGCACCAAAATGACAGGTTTCAAGGTCACTTTTTGTGGATACCGTGTTATCCATTGGTGGGATCGGTCCAATATGCATTATCCAGAATTCTGACCGAATTTTGATTCATAGGTACGAAAGTATTGCCTGGATCCCGAATGTGATTGCTTTCATCACCATGGTATCTGTCGGTTATCCACAACTACGTGAAAACCTATCGGTTCCCGTTCCTCCAGCAACACCTGCTAACGTCATCTCTTTTGCGTCCTTTCTCGCATCTGACATTGTCACCTGGTGTACCATGATCCCTGACTATGGCGTATACCATAGCCCTGATACTTCTTCGTGAGCTTCCTTGGACTATCACTACGGACTCTCCTTAACATCCTGATAGTGCGAGAATTTTTATTTACACATACCTCGGATTTTTCGTGTCTAATGTAAGTCCCTGTATGTCGTTAACAGTAGCAGATGAACAATCTTCGTTTGAAAAGGTGACTAGTCAGGCTCTGGGTGCTGCATTCGCAGCCGCAGCTCCCAACGTGCCTGCTTGGAATGCCGGATTTAACAACAGCTCTTCCGCTGGTGGCTTGTTATACAGCGTGCTGCTGCCTACTGGCGTTTTCGGAAAAATCCTAATTGCTTTGGTGGCTCTCAGCATCCCCAGTGCCTGTGCACCAACAATGTATACGTTCAGCACTAGTTTCATGGCTGTCGCTACGTGGTTTGCTGCGGTGCCTAGATGGGTGTATATCCTCGTCTCAGAGGGAATGTGAGTGTGTCATCGATCGCAAACCTTTGCGACGCTCATGATTTGTGTTGAAGTCTGATACCGTTGGCCATCATTGGTGCCAAAAGTTTCTATGCGACTTTTGTGGAAATACTCGGTATGAGTCCTGAGTGTTAATTTCTGTGATTAAGGCTAACACGCTGATCTCGTAGACATCGTTGGATACTGGTCATCAGCATTTGCTGCGATCATCCTTACAGAGCATGTGTTATTCCGACGAGCCTCGTTTTCTGAGGATCAATATCCCATCACGACTTGGGCTTCGTATAATCTCTTGCCTAGCGGTATCCCAGCAGTCGTGGCCTTCGTATGTGCCTGTGGAGCTCTTATTCCGTTCATGTCACAAGCTTGGTATGTAGGACCAGTGGCGAGGCAGGGCAGTGGAGACCTTGGTGTGTTCGTAGCGTTTGTGGTCGGAGCGATCGCTTATGCGTTGGCGAGGGGTTTCGAGAATAGGTGGTACAAGAAAATCAGCAAGTCAGATACTTTGAGTACTACCTACTAGTACGACCTGTACATGAGTCCTGTGACATTGAAGACAAGTCGAGTTTTGATTATCACAGAACTGCATAAATGAGTGATGCCTTGGAGACACCGATCTTCATCAACAGTACTAGTGCATAAGCACTGAGTGATCCACAGTACTCTTTTTGCGCGGGCCTTCAGCAGTCAACGACAATACTTTTTTGGCCCAGGCATCCCCAGCATATATGAGCTGCTCCTCCGTGACAATATCAGAGAAGTATCGGGCATAAAGTTCTTCTCCCTTGGCAAACACCTTGATAGAAGGTTGTGCGAATGGGGCGAGGAGATCGCGTTCCTCCGGCGACATTGAACGAAGGTCAACGATGTCTGACACGTCGACAAATGCTGGTTGACGAGCTTCATCTGACAGGTAGTGAACTGGCGTTGATCGCACAGGACACCGCTTCTGCATTGAAATGACCGGTAGACTGACGTCGCCAGTAAGCCTGATGAATCGGCGGGGGGTCTGTATCACAGGTAACCAGGGCGCCCAGTGAAAATCACTTTCGTCCATCCCTGCAGTCTCCTCCTCCCATTGTGGATACACGGACATATGCTCCCATGGCTCTGATGGATCGGGATTGACTTCAAGATTCAGACCAAGATCGTATCCCAGCTTCTGACAATAGTATGCCAAGAAGTCAGGAACAGCATCACCCCTGATGTGAACGGAAAGGGAAAGAGGCTCGGAGGACGAGGAAGAGATGCGGCCTTCACGAGTCAAGTCTACAGGAGCTGCTTCAAAATTGATCTCTCTACAAGGATGAGAGAAGAACGGAGGGGACCGTGACGAATGTTCCACAGACGGGACCAATGCATTGATCATGTGCCCGAATAGGTGCGATCGATTCTTGAGCTCCTGATGACGCCATTCAATGACACCTAGGCTATTCAAAAATGCACACAGCTTTATAGGAGCGTCTGTACGATTGGTATACCCCGTCCGATGAACAGTGGCCGTGATGTTTACAGAAGAGTCTAGGAAGTGGAAGATCAAGTACACAGGATATCACTTGTATTCGACTGGGACCCACTTTGGTTAACTCTGCTAGGGAAAGACAATTCAATCGTGTAGTTGCTGCGCAGCACGTCTATCACCGGCTCTGATATTTGAGGTACTACAGATATGTTTCTCTTGAGCGTGTCATCTTTGGTCGAGAGGTAGAGAGGTGTGAAGGATGTTATTCCCGCTGGTGTCTCTGAAATAGTACCGTTGCCAAACCTGATCTCGACAAAATACTCATAAATCGATTCAGTGGATACCGCCTGTCGTGACACTGAGCACATCACAAAACTAATCAATGTTGTTCTCACATCAGTAGCTCCCGTAGGAGGCGTTGACCATGCAGTCGGCCGGAAGTCTAATCCTGGCGGGTAGTTTGTGTTTGGCACCAGAATTCCGAATCGACTCGCGAAGACTCTCAACAATGGATCTATTCTCAACATTGAGCTCTGTCTCAACTGGATGGTTTACAACACATACCTGTCCCTTTCAAGTTTTCACCGACCAATGGGGTCTTAATCTCAAAGGCAATTCGTTCTTCCTCGTGCAAAGACCACAACTCCTTGTTCTGGACAGAGTTCTGGTAAGTCGCCCATTCCGTTTCGTTGTAGTCCGCAGTCGTATAGAAAGGCATCTGGACTTGAAACAAATAGTTCGAGTCCGTAAGATCGTACTTGAATTCTGGTTGTTTTGGAATTGGAATTGGCGCATCTTGTCGTCTGTGAGAGAGATCCAGTGAACATGTGTCACGTATGATACGAGTAAAACCAATTGACCTTAACTTCCAGAAGATGTTTTCTTTGTAGCGCAAGCCTAGCACATAGCTCTCGACATCAGTGCATGGTCCACTAAGTTTAATCCTGACGTCGCCTGCGATAATATCGCCGGGAACCATGTCAGGCGCTCTCACCCAGGCACGTGCCTGGCACTCGGGTAGTGCATCACTTGGCTCTTTAGATTCTAGAGAGGGGTCAGTGGATGCAAGAACGCAAGCTGCCAAGGTAACTTGAAGCGCAAGGGATTGCCAGCGCAGCATTGTTGAGGACAGTAATAATAGGAAGACAAGCCTGAGGAAACGCCATCGTTGGTCTTGATCGACCTGCCTTTGTAGTCCAATGACAGCGCCTCTTTGATATGACACTTGAGGGAAAGGGACGACTTAGCAGGATATCTTTAGCGTGCACTTTATAAAACCGATCATCATCATGCCATGCCAGATTAGTTCGGCTGCACATGAAGACACCCAGTGACCCCACAATGCACTGTGATATGATTTTCTTGTATACGGCAATCCGAGTCAGCAAACATGCTTCAAAGTGCAGTCGGGCCCGACTCCAAGTATACCTGTACTTGCACTTGTGTCAGTGTGGGTGATGGAGAAAATTCTGAATCTGCCAACTTTGCTTGGTTCGCACCCGTGGGAATTGCAGATCTATCAGCGTCTGGTCAACGTGCAGTTTGAGCTACACGTGAACCTGAGAACATATAGCTCAAACTAGTGCTTACTAATCGAGTGATCGCGTAACTAAGACGCGTCTCGATACACGCGTCTTTCATCTCGCTTTAAATTAGGTGTCATGGCATGGTTTTTGGGTTGTGTCGTGCTTTAGAAAACTCCTCAAAAACTCATGCATCATGCCTCACACTCGAGGTTTCATGCTGGCTCTCATCCGCTGGTCGATGTTTTCGCGCTCTTCATCCCGCGTGCATTCGACCTCTTTTCGCTTCGCCCGACAATGATCTCAATTGCCGCCGAACTCAGCGGATATTCTTGTCAGCGTGACCCGGCAAAAGCCGAAGCAGGCCACGACCGGAAAACCCCACCCCAACTGACGAAACTCGTGTCGATGTTGTTCGCACTTAGTCTCCAACTATCTAAGTCAGATACTCAGTCTCGTCTGACTCAGATCAGTGTGCAAAATAGACTATTCACTCGCCTGTCGCACAACGACACAAGTCTATTTTGCAGAACCTTAGTTAGTTACACTAACGACACTTAGTAAGCCTTCAAGCGACGTCGACGAGGAATCTTGCGGTTGCGTTCTCGCTCAGTGACTAGCACTGGTTACTGTGAGATTTGTTCACTCGTCACTTCACCCAAGTGCGCACACACTGTTTGGCATACACTGACTACGAAAAGTTAGGCAAGCAACTATCACTAGTACAGTATTGACCGAGGCTCTGAGAATATGGAGACACCGGTCTTCAACAGTGCACAAACACTGAGTGATCCACAGTACCCTCTTTTCGCGGGCCTTCAGCAGTCAACGGCAATACTTTGTTGGCCCAGGTTTCCCCAACATATATGCGCTCCTCCATACCAAAAGCAGAGAAGTATCGGCCATTAAGTTCTTCTCCCTTGGCAAACACCTTGATAGAAGGCTGTGCGAATGGGGCGAGGAGATCGCGTTCCTCCAGCGACATTGAACGAAGGTCAACGATGTCTGACACGTCGACAAATGCTGGTTGGCGAGCTTCGTCTGACAAGTAGTGAACTGGCGTTGATCGCACAGGACACCGCTTCTGCATTGAAATGACCGAGAGACCGATGCTGCCAGTAAGGAACCGGCGACGAGTCTGTATCGCAGGTAACCAGGGCACCCAGTCAAAATCACTTTCGTCCATCGCTGCAGCCTGCTTCTCCCATTGTGCCTTCTCAGACTTCTGCTCCCATGGCTCTGATGTATCGGGTTTGACTTGAAGACTCAGATCAAGATTGTATCCCAGCTTCTGACAATAGTATGCCAAGAAGTCAGGGGCAGAATTATGGCTGATGTGAACGGACAAGGAAAAAGGCTTGGAGAACGAGGAAGAGATGCGGCCTTCACAAGTCAAGTCTATAGGAGCTGCTTCAAAACTGATCTCTCTGCAAGGATGAGGGAAGAACGGAGGGGACCGTGACGGTTCCACAAACGGGACCAATGCATTGATCATGCGCCCGAAGAGGCGCGATCGATTCTTGAGCTCCTGATGATGCCATTCGATGACATCTGGGCCATTCAAAGATGCACACAGCTGCATAGGAGCATCTGTGCGATTGGTATACCCCATCCGATGAACAGTGGCCGTGATGTTTACAGAAGAGTCTAGGAAGTGGAAGATCAAGTACCCAGGATATGACTTGTATTCGACTTGGACCCACTTTGGTACACTCTGCCAGGGAAAGACAATTCAATCGTGTAGTTGCTGCGCAGCACGTCTACCACCGGCTCTGAGTTACGCCCAGGGCTTTGGGGTACCAGAGATATGTTTCTCCTGAGCGTATCATCTTTGGTCGAGAGGTAGAGAGGTGTGAAGGATGTTATTCCTGCCGGTATCTCTGAAATAGTACCGTTGCCAAACCTGATCTCGACAAAATACTCATAAATTGATTCAGTGGATACCGTCTGTCGTGACACTGAGCACATCACAAAACTAATCAATATTGTTCTTACATCAGTAGCTCCCGCAGAAGGTATTGACCATGCATTCGAACGGTAGTCTAATCCTGGAGGGTAGTTTGTGTTTGGCACCAGAATTCCGAATCGACTCGCGAAGATTTTTAACAATGGATCTATTCTCAACATTGAGCTCTGTCTCAACTGGATGGTCTACGACACATACCTGTCCCTTTTTCACCGACCAATGGGGTCTTAATCTCAAAGGCAATCCGTTCTTCCTCGTACAAAGACCACAACTCCTTGTTCTGGACAGAGTTCTGGTAAGTCGCCCATTCCGTTTCGTTGTAGTCCGCAGTCATATAGAAAGGCATCCGGACTTGAAACAGATCATAGTTCGAGTCCGTATGGTTGTACTTGAATTCTGGTTGTTTTGGAATTGGCGCATCTTGTCGTCTGCGAGAGAGATTCAGTGAACACGTGTCACGTATGATATGAGTAAAACCAATTGACCTTAACTTCCAGAAGATGTTTTCTTTGTAGCGCAAGCCTAGCGCATAGCTCTCGACATCAGCGCATGGTCCACTGAGTCTAATCCTGACGTCGCCTGCGATAATATCGCCGGGACCCATGTCAGGCGCTCTCACCCAGGCACGTGCCTGGCACTGAGGTAGTGCATCACTTGGCTCTTTAGATTCTAGAGAGGGGTCAGCGGATGCAAGAACGCAAGCTGCCAAGGTAACTTGAAGCGCAAGGGATTGCCAGCGCAGCATTGTTGAGGATAGTTATAATAGGAAGACAAGCCTGAAGAAATGTCATCGTTGGTCTGGATCGACCTGCCTTTGTAGTCCATGACAGCGCCTCTTTGATATGACACTTGAGGGAAATGGACAACTTAGCAAGATATCTTTAGCGTGCACTGTATAAAACCGATCATCATCCATGATGCCATGCCAGATTAGTTCGGCTGCACATGAAGACACCGAGTGACCCCACAATGCACTGTGACATAATTTTCTCCCATACGGCAACCCGAGTTAGCAAACATGCTTCAAAGTTTAGTCGGGCCCGACTCCAAGTATACCTGTACTTGCTTGCGTTACAGTGTGGGTGATGGGAGAGAATTCTCAATCTGCCAACTTTACTTGGTTCGCACCCGTGGGAATTTCAAATCTATCAGCCTGTCTGGTCAAGCGGCGTCGACGATCTTGCGGATGCATTCTCGCCGTTCACTGTGAATTTTGTTCACTCGTGAGGATGGATTGTGATGAGGTGCTAATTGAGAATTTGAAGCGGAGGATCTTCGTGTAGCATAAGTCATGTGTGAGAGTCTTGGGACGAAATATCTAAGAAAACAGTACTGGTATAGTACTGAAATTTTCACCAATTGAGTACGACAACCCCATGTCTGAATATACCAACTGATCATCATCATCACTGCACAACAAGCAAGCGGTCCATAGTATCTCTCTCGCGCTGCCCTTCAGCAACCATCGGCAATACTTTCTTAGCCCAGGTGTCTCCAACGTATATCGGCCGCTGCATGTCAGTGCCAATGAAGTATCTGTGGAGAAGTTCTTCTCCCTTGGGAAACACCTTGATAGACGGCTGCGCAAGTGGGGCAATGACATCACGTTCCTCAGGCAACATCAAACGAAGGCCAGTGATGTCCGACGAATTGACAAATAATGGTTGGCGAGCATTGTCAGACAGGTAGTGGACTGGTGTTGATCGCACAGGTCCCTGCTTCTGCATTGGGATGACTGATATATAAGCGTCTCCGCTAAGGAATCGGCGACGAGAGTGTGTCAATGGCGTCCAGGGCACCCAGTCAAAATCAGTGTCATCCATGTCCGCAATCTGCTTCTCCCATTGTACCTTCTCGAGTTCATTCTCCCATGGCTCTGATGGATCGGGCTTGATATGCAGATTAAGACTGACACGATGTTCCAGCTTCTGATAATATGTTGAAAAGTCAGGAACAGTGTCGCAGCCTGCGTGGATGGACAATGAAAGAGGCTCAGAGGACGTGGAAGAGATGTGACCCTCATGAGCCGAGTTTGTAGAAGCTGCCGCGAAATCAATCTCTTGACATGTGAATGAAGGGACCGCATGGATTGAAAAGTGCGAATTCTGCATGAAAGGGACCAATGCTCTAATGAACGGAATCCGCGTGAATGGTTGTGATCGATTTGTCTGTGATCGGTTTTTGAGCTCCTGGGGATGCCATTCGATGTCATTCGGCTGTTGCAGAGATGCGCACAGTCTCATAGGAATATCTGTCCGATTCGTGTATCCTATCCTATGAACGGTGGCCGTTATATTCACGGTTGAGTCTAGAAAGAAAGAATTAGGTAACCAGGATAAGATTTACATTCGATTGCCAGAACACACTTTGATAAACATGAGCTCCGTCAGGAAAGTGAATTTCAATTGTGTAGTTGCTCCTCAACATGTCTACCGATGGTCCCAAGTCGGAAATGGGGCCTCGGTATTCTGGAGACACGCTCACATGGGGCGCGTCATTGTCTGTGGGGTGGTATACCGGAGCGAAGGCCGTAATTCCCGCAGGTATCTCTGACACGGTACCATTGCTGAATTTTATTTCAACAAAGTATTCGTAAACAGATTCGCTGGATATCGTCTGTCATGATGATCAGCACAAGATAATGATAGAAAAGGCCCTCCTTACATTAGTTCCCCTGTTAAAGCCTAATCTTGCACCTCTACGGTAGTCTAATCCTGGAGGGTAGTTTGTATTTGGTACCAGAATTCCGAACCGAGTCGTGAAGATTGCTGGCAACGGCTCTGTTCTCGATACTCAGCTCTGAGTCTACTTGAGAATGTTCGACACATACCTGCCCCCTCTGTACTGACCAAGGGTGTCTTTATCTCAAAGGCAATCCGTTCATCCTCGTGCACAGACCACAAGTCCTTGTTCTGAACAGACTTCTGGTAGGTCATCCATTCCGTTTTGTTGTAGTCCGCATCCTTGGTGTCCTGGAAGGGCATCCCCACATGAAACAAATCACGGTTCAAGCCAGTAGAATTATACTTGATTTTTGGCCTTTTCGGAATCGGCGCATCTTCCCGTCTGGGGGGATCCTCAGTCAAGGATATGAGAGAAATGGAACCACTCACCTCAACTTCCAGAAGACCCTTTCCTTGTAGCGCAAGCCAAGCACATAGCTCTCGGCATCAGGGCATGGTCCCCTGAGTTTAACCTTGACGTCGCCTGCAATAACATCGCCGGGAACCATGTCAGGTGCTCTCACCCAGGCATGTGCCTGGCACTTGGGTAGTGCATCACTTGGCTCTTTAGATTCTAGAGAGGGGTCGGCAAACACAGCAACACTAGTCGTCAGGACAAGCGTGAGGGATAGCCAGCGCAGCATTGCTGGGGGACAGATAAGGAGACAACATCCTGTCCAGATTGGCCTGCCTTTATAATGAAAATGACGGCGTCTCTTTGAGAGGAGGCGTGGGGGAACAGCGGCGAGTATATCATTAGCCGCGAATACAATTCATCATGTCCATACGCAGTCACATGTCGTGAAGACACCGGCAAGATACCGGGGCGACTTGCCCCCACATGGCCTCAGCAAACATGTATGAGTCAATTGGTATGAGGCGGTGAAGCTACCGGAAACGTTGGCATCATATATACCTTGCTCGAAGTCCAGCTCTCCATACTCCTCTAGTTGCCGTCAGCTAGGAAATGATTCTGAATATGGAGACTAGGTTGGTCGATCTCCGAGTAGCGTGACAGCGAAGAATTTGAATTTTGCCAGTCATGCCGGAGGTACTTGCGATCATACTAACCCTACTCAATAACACTAGTTTATTTCACCAGTTTATTCTACATGTGAAGCTGTCGGAGTGAGATTGTGATTGCGATGCCGAGCCGTCAAAGTGCGAAGATTAGAAGCAAAAACATACCAGCAACAGAAGCTCGCACTCGAGCTTGCTTCATGGAACCACATCTCTGTCTTGCAAACCCCCCATTTTCCGATTAGCTCTCTGTACCTGTTGGCCAGACTGAGCTTGAACCGATGACTGGGATGCATCGTTCTCCGCGCAAGAGGTCCATGACCGTCCGAGTCATCCAAAGCCCATGAAGGAATTTTTCGTCGTTTTCGAGGCTCGAAGGAATAACAATCCAAATCAAAGGCTCATGGGTGGCCGCTATGGCGGTATGGGCAGGTGAAAATCATGAAAACCATTTTATCGTCCTATTAGATGTGAAGTACTGTTGCTCAATGGGCTAAGATGTGAGTGAGCAAGGGGCTTGTGTTGTAACTTGTCAACGCAATACCTGAAGCACTTTGGCATGACCGTGTGAAATTTCAAATTTGCCTGCCGAAAACCAGTCTGACTAAGCTCCTCAACGTAACATCTCCAAGAGTCCAGACTAGTGGTTATCGTCGAGTCTATATGGAGATGCATATATCATACTTCAAGAGCTCCCAGGACCCAATTGGCCCATGGGCCATGTCGCTGCACCTATAAAGGCTCTGCGCCGCTGAGAGCTGTGCCTTCAATATCGCAAAGACCCATTCGACGAGTGCTTCGATAGTTCGATTACGGCTTGCCTCATAGCACAGACAGGTTACCACCAGTCTATGGCTGCCAGAGCAAGGGCAGTATCCTCCTTGTGATGAGCTTCACGGGGTGGTTCACTATCCCTGCTACTATGATGCTCCCTGTTACCTGCAGTATCATACTGCACGTTTTGAAACACCCAGAACTTTTTGCGAACCCTCTCTCACTCCGCACCATATGCGGCATGCCAGCGATCATTTTTTAATCATCTACGAGCTTTCCTCCGGAGGAACGGTTGTCTTCGTTTCTCAAGGTCTGACTACGGGTCCGAGTCGGGGAATGATACTTGCGCCACTATGTTCAACAAACTAGACACAGCTTTGTCTTTGGGTGTGAATTATTGGTTAGGCCTATATTAACAGTCCTGTCCTGCGTCTAGCTTAAGCTACGACTGCCAAAGACAACACCAGCTCCGCTTAGAACACCGTTTCAACGAAGTTACTTATCATAATATGGACTTAGCGCCAGGATGGATTATGACGAGCCGCTAATTGAGAATTTGGAGCAACACTTACTTCACTGGAGGATCTTCGTGTAGCACAAGGTGTGCGAGCCTTGGGATGGAAATATTTGAGAAAACAGTAGTGTTGAATTGAAATTTTACACCAAATGACTACGACAACCCGGGCTCTGTCTGAGTACACCAACTGATGACCGTCATCACTGCACAACAAGCAAGCGGTCCGTAGTATCTCTCTCGCGCTGCCCTTCAGCAACCATCGGCAATACTTTCTTAACCCAGGTGTCTCCAACGTATATCGGCCGCTGCATGTCAGTTCCAGTGAAGTATCTGCGGAGAAGTTCTTCTCCCTTGGGAAACACCTTGATGGACGGCTGCGCAAGTGGGGCAATGAGATCGCGTTCCTCGGGCGACATCAAACGAAGGTCAGCGATGTCTGACCAATCGACTATTACTGGCTGGCGAGCTTTGTCAGACAGGTAGTGGACTAGCGTCGATTGCACAGGTTCTTGCTTCTGCGTTGGAATGACTGGCATATGGGCGTCGCCTTCAAGGGATCGGCGACGAGTCTGCGTGAATGGTATCCAGGGCACCCAGTCAAAATCGGTTTCATCCACGTCCGCAAGCTGCCTCTCCCATTGCATCTTCTCGATTTCATCCAATGGCTCCGTTGGATCAGGCTTGATGTTGAGACTCAGTTTGACACGATGTCCCAGCTTCTGATAGTACGTTGAAAAGTCAGGAACAGCATCGCGACCCACATTGAGGGATAATGAAATCGGTTCGGAGGACGCGGAAAAAATGTGGCTTTCGTGAGTCAAGTTGGCAAGAGGAGCCGTAAAATTGACCTCTCTGCATGGAGAATGGAAGAGCGGAGGGAAGAATTGAAATGATTGCGAATACTGCACGGAAGGGACCAACGCCTTTGTGAACAATGTGTATGGCTGTGATCGGTTCTGGAGTTCCTGAGAATGCCATTCAATGGCACTCCCCGAAAACGCACACAGCTGTACAGGAATGTCTGTCCGATTCGTATATCCTGTCCGATGAACAGTGAACAGTGGCCGTGATATTCACGGACGAGTCTAGAAAGCATGCAATCAGTCAACCAGGCTAAGGTTTCCGTTCTAATAGAACACACTTTGATAAACGTGAGCTCCTTCAGGAAAAGATACTTCAATCGTGTAGTTGCTCCGCAGCCTGTCCACTGATGGCTTCATGTTAGGACCGCGGTATCCGGGTGCCAGAGATACGTTAACACTGGGTGCTTTGTTCTCGGTCGAGATATCGAACGGGATGAAGGCTGTTATTCCCGCATGTATATCTGAAGTGGTGCCATTCTTAAATATGATTTCGACAAAGTAGTCATAAATCGATTCGCCAGATATTGTCTGTAACAACATTGAGCACAAGACGAATTCAATAAAGACTGTTCTTACATCGATCTCCGGCCCGTGAAAAAATCCACTTTGACGACAGTCTAATCCTGGAGGGTAGTTTGTATTTGGTACCAAAATTCCGAATCGGGTCGTGAAGCTTCTTGACAATGGATCTGTTCTCAACATTGAATTCTGAGCCTACTTGAATTCTCAATCCGCACCTATCCTCTCTGCGACCAGAGGAGTCTTGGTCTCAAAGGCAATCCGTTCTTCTTCATGCACAGACCATAAGTCCTTATTCTGAATAGAGTTCTCGTATACCCTCCATTCTGTTTCATTGTACTCTGAATTCCTGGAGGCCTGGGAAGGCCCCCTGACTTGAAACAAATCACGGTTCAACGTAGAATTATACTTGACTGTTGGCCTTTTCGGAATCGGCGCATCTTCCCGTCTGGGGGGATCCTCAGTCAAGGATATGAGAGAAACGGAACTATTCACCTCAACTTCCAGAAGACCTTTTCCTTGTAGCGCAAGCCAAGCGCATAGCTCTCGACATCAGTACATGGTCCACTGAGTTTAACCATGACGTCGCCTGCGATAACATCGCCGGGAACCATATCAGGTGCTCTCACCCAGGCACGTGCCCGGCACTGAGCTGGTGCATCACTTGGCTCTTTGGATTCTTGAGAAGGGCCAGCAAACGCAGCAACGCTAGTTGTCAAGACAAGCGCGAGGGATAGCCAGAGTAGCATTTCTGGGAGACAGATAAGGAGACAGAATCCTGTCCAGATTTTCCTGCCTTTATAATGAATGACGGCGTCTCTTTGAAAGGAGACATGGGGGAAAGGGGGCGAGGATATCAATAGCCACTAGTACCGTTCATCATGTCCACACACAGTCACACGTCGTGAAGACACCGGCAAGATACCGGTGTGACTTTCCCCCACATGGCCTCGGCACACATGCGTGTCAATCGGTTTGGGGCGGTGAAGCTACAGGAAGCGTTATCATCAACATATACCTTGCTCAAAGTCTCTCTAGGTCCTCACCCTTCCAGTTGCCGCTAGCCAGGGAATGGTTCTGAATATGGAGACGATGTTTCCTTCCGATTACAGAGCTCCCAAGGCTCATGTCGCCAGCTATAGCCAGGCTATGTGCCGCTGAGAGCTGTGCCTGCAACATCGCAAGGACCCAGACGCCGAGGAAGCCTATTATTATTGACCAGATACCAAAAGCTGTGCGCTATTAGCCGTCTACTTGTTACTGTTACTGTAAGGCACAAGATCGAAAACATAACAGTCTGCTTTGCAAATAGAATCCTGACCTCCTGGTGACATCTCAGATCTCATGACCAAACAAAATCCGAGACATGGCCTCCTCCACACTCCCAGGAATGGATGCAAGACTTTTCCTCTAAGGAGATGGAATTCAGTACGGCGACAACCCTTCGCGTCTGCAAGTAGAGTCGTTGCTTGATCATCGACATTCAAATTGACCCGTAACGGAGCCTTGAGATGTTAAGAGGCTCGATAAAATTGGTTTGGCGCGCGCCATTCGACAACGCTTTCATGGATTTGGCTCATCGAAAGGTATTAAATACAGAGTTGGAGTTAAAGGTTGGAAGTTGAACGTTGAACGTTGAACCGTGACTTGACCGTGACTGCATTTACGTGTTTTGCTCTAGCGCCAAGTCTGCCATAGTAATCACGTGATATATGTATCATTGACGCGTCCTGTCACGGTTTGCAGGATAAATGGTAGACTCTTGTGGCAAAACTACTAGCTCCGTCTGTAGACCAGATGGCCCCAAACGACTACTATATAAGACCGGCATGGGAGTCTTTCATTGCTATGACCTCTGGCTTTCAGTATTACCGTCCTTCGTATCATCCCCACTGTACGATTCCACATTCATGTCATTCAATCCAAGATCTTCATTCTGCTGCCACATTCGCTCGTATGTGACGATCTCCATATTCGGGTCTGGATCAGGCGCATACAAATTCTGCACGTGTGAGTTCGCCAGAGGGTCATCCAGGATCAAGGTGAATGGTATCTCGGCGTTCTTGACCTTAGTAATTATAAAGATCAAAATGAGAGTCGCGTGATGGTAAGAGAACATACCTGCTTAAGCTTTCTCAAGAACTCCTGGAACTCGGCTCTGTCGTCGACATCTGCGACCCCAGAATCTCCCGTGTTAAATACTTTCTCGGCGAGTTCCTCGTATACCTGATCTAAAATGCCTTCTAGCATCAGGAAAATCACAGATCTCTTGATTGCACTTAATAAACTTATTGTACCTTTTTTTGGCCTTTTGACTGGCAAGTGAATTAAAGTTGTTTGTTGAAAAGTTGGACAAGTGTTAAAAAAGGCGGTCCAGGCGGATCAGACAAAAAAGACAGAAAAAGAGATGGTATTGCACACTAAGTACAAACAAACAATAAAGCTTGAAAAAGTGTTAAAAAAATTAAAAAGCAATCTCGAAGGCATGGTGATCTGCATACTTATTTACATAGTAAGCTCGGAAAGTATCATAAGACTGATAGTATCTGAGGTCGTATGAAACAAACTGTGCACCGTAAATTGGAATTAGATGCGCTGCGCGATAAATCGAGTCGATATGAATGATAGACATATGCGGGGCATGATTGGCATGGTAGGCCGGCCGCACCACCCACATCCCGGTATCTTCGTCAGGAGAGTCGCCAATGGTGTCAAACCACCGGATAACTGCGCAGGGATAAGTTATTCCTTGAAAATTAAAGGAAAAAAAACATAAAACACGAGCAACATTGAATCCTCGCATTCCCTCGAGGTCTGGGTTGGTGTTAACAAACACGCAGTCGTTCCGCGCATATTCGTTTCGCCACTGTGGACATGCGCGAATGTATTCAGTGCGCATACCACCAATACCGCTGAGGTCACTCGGCGAATAGAATCTGGAGGATGCCGAGTTAAAGACAGATATTCTGCCGTCGTAGCCGGGAAAGTGGAATTCGGGGACTTCGGAGAGATCTTGAGGGTCGTCTTGATGTATCTGTTCGAAGAGGAACTGTCGGAGGAGGTGAGGCAGATGCGCTATGTTTAATTCTGCTGCGAGGGCAGCCACAGTTTTTGCACGTTTTCGTTCTATAATGATGTTAGTATTAAACGGGGGATTTCGATCTGACGAACGTACGTGGTGTTCGCGCAAGCTCAACATGCGCTTGTAGCACGGTAGGACCATCGTCCACTTCGCCGTTGTCATCCCCTTCCTCGTCGATATTTGAGCCGTTTGCTGGAAGTGCACCGTCGGCAGCTTGAGAATCGGTGCCTCCCACATCACCGGGATCGTGAAATGGTCCTGTCAGAAGAGAAACGAACATTTGTTAGCATCGTTAAATTAGAAAATAAAATTTGATACCTACGAAGAGCTGCCACAATTGCAGACAAACACGTGCCGTCCAACATATTGCGCTTGGTGAAGTCAGCGCGCAAAGCAGCGAGCTTATCTAGCCGCTGGTTGGTTCGAAGCATTTGCCCGAGTGCATTGAAGCGACTCGAGCGTCTCCAAGGTTCTTTTACTGCCTTGATATGTTTGGTCTCCATAATCGAGGAGCACAATCCGTTGGGGGCGCCAAAAAGTCGGATGAGTTGGACGTAGTGCTTGAGTGAGTGTTGACGTGGCAAGGAAAATGTAGAAACGACGCCAGCGTCTCGGAATGCCTCACGGTAGTGGTGGAATCGGGCAAGTGCATCTTGAATTTCGGTGAGGGTCGTTTGCGTAACGATGTTGCGGCGCACGAGGTAGCAGAACTCTAAAAGAGCGCGGAATGCACGCACAATGTCCAATGGGACATGGCCCTCGATTGCGGGCAAATAGACCTATCAACAATCAGCAGTAAGAATTGAGAATTAAATAAAAACGAACCTTCATCAGTGCTTTTGAATCATCGCCGGTCCACTGTTTAAACCCTCGTCCTTCAGGAAAGCGTCGCAAACCTGAGAAGGGTGCGACAGCTGCGATTCTGTTATATATAAATGAGCGCGTCTCCAGCCAAGAATGAGGAAGCGCACCTTCGGTCAATGTCGTCCATGATTCGTTGACCCTCGCGTTTTCCGTGGGTCAGTATCAAATACTTCTCCACCCAATCTACAAGATGATCCTTGAAAGCTCCCTTGATGAGCTGGTGGAGAAGGTCGGGAGCGATGAGTTGGTTTATATCAGCGCGGGGGAAATCATTGGTAAACGGCTAGAAAATTAAATACAATGAGCAAACTTCGAAGTAATTGTAATGGGCTCAGGGGAGACTGTGGCCCCAGTCAAGGGCGCTGGAGAAACTCGCCCAGTGATTGTAATGGGCTCAGGGGAGATGTAATGGGCTCAGGGGAGACTGTGGCCCCAGTCAAGGGCGCCAGAAAAATGCGCCCAGTGATTGTAATGGGCTCATGGGAGACTGTGGCCCCAGTCAAGGGCGCTGGAGAAACTTGCCCAGTGATTGTAATGGGCTCAGGGGAGACTGTGGCCCCAGTTGAGGGAGCCGGAAAAGCTCGCCCGTTGATTGTAATGGGCTCAGGGGAGACTGTGGCCCCAGTCTCCAACAACGGCGAGCGTCCAATAAAAAAGGAAGAACCACTCACTACAAGGTCGCCAACGATCCCATAATCATCCCAGATCTCCAATAGAGTCCCTTCCTCCACCAGAGCATCCACGTATTCACGACAACGGTCCAAGGCATCTTGATCGAGGTTAAGACGTGGTGCGAGGCACCTTTGCAGGTTGATGAGCGGCAAATAGTGTGTGAGACTTGGAGACACCTTACCTTGCGCACCAACGTTTAACGATGCATCCTAACAGGACTTGCTCTTCATAATCAGCGATATAGGGTCCGAGTCCATAGATAACGCGACGGAAGTGACCATCTCCAAAACGAGCTACTTCGGGTTTCGTCATTCCAGGTACCAGCGTCTGAAGGATTTTTGACAGAGAAGAGTGGAAGAGTTGGCGGCGAAACTTTCGGAACCTTGGATCCTCAGAATGTGCTCGAGTAGCTTTATATAAAACCGATCATTAGCACCTGTAAATGACATGAAATTAAAAGAATCTTACACTTTGGCATAGCGAGAAACCCTATGATAGCCACTGCATCTCGGTGTGCGCGACGGACGTTATTTCGAACATTTCCAATGGATAGATATAGCGGGTAGTATGCGTTGTTGCCAGTGCCGACTGATACTGTTGTCTTGTCGCTGCCAAGAATGACAGGAACGAAGGTTGCCCCAACTGTGTCAGGATCCTTGGAAATTTCATCCTGTATCCAATGATGCCTTAGTACATGTGTTGCGCTGGAATGTTTTAAAAGAAACACTTACTGCTTGATCCCATGCCCAGTCAGCAGACATGAAGTCTTTCCACTGGCGTTCATCAGTCGCTGACGCGTACTCACGGTAAGGCTGATAATCCACTTCGTCGGCATACATTGGGTTTGCGAGCATATTGCGGATGACTTCACGAGGATCTCGAAACCACACGTCGTAAGAGCCGTTCATCCACGGCGGAACATCGACGTCTGGTATGTCACCGCAATATTTGACGGAAAAACTCTGCCACGGCACGTCTCCAAGTGGACTGCTATCAATTGTATGGTATAGGTCTTTGTGGTTGGCAAACGGCGGACGGTCGTTGTATTTCACAAGTGTCGCGGCCCACAGGTCAAGTAAGGTGTCAATTTGAGGGCCGGACATCTGCTCTCGAGTGTATAGGAATTCAGCGGTTTCGAATTCCGTTTGATTACGAAATGGGGTCCAATCATCGGCAGGACGTGCAACAGGTGGGGATGGTGGAGTTCCTGGGGGAAGAAATGCACCATTTTCATCACAAGGCCGACCTTAAAAAAGCGGACCGTCAAACATTATTTTACAGATTTGCGAGAAGTGCAAAAAATCACATACCATCAAGATCCTTATGGTAATTTCGATAAAAGTGATTCCCCGGTCCAAAAAATTCTGCATTGACATCCGGAAGTGGAGATGACATCCTGGGGATTTCAAAATCGGGCTGATCATGATCAATGTCGAAAGGAACACCATCAGCACGTGGGATGTCTTCTTCACGATGCTGGTCGTTTCCTGGGTCCGGAAGCTCGGGAGAAACTGAACGGTGAGACGGGATGGGACGTGGGATTGTCGGATGGGCTGAGAGCCTATGTTTTGTCCTTCCAGCAGCAGTCTTGAAATACCGCTGGCAGTTCTGATGGCCACAAGGAAGCTGGAGTGTGCTGTGGTCCGGGCGATGGTAGGAGTTTGTCCCACTGGCAGGCATTGTGATGCAGAACAAAATAGAGGCGAGTGAGAAAGATAACAAGAGTCTGATGTCGTGTTTTGGGCCTAGGGCTGACGCATAGTAGCAAGCTGCATGGGCGAGTAGCTGAGAAGGCCTGCGAAAGTTCAATGTTTGTTTGGTCACCGTACCTACAAATTCTATTGAAAGTTAAACGTACTAAGCCGAGTTTCTCCCATCACTAGCAATACTTTGCCTTGCTTCCGTCAATACAGGTATAATGTCTTCGACAACTGGTGTCACTGCTCGTCAAACCCGCGCATCAAACGCTAATGCCCATCCTGGTCAGGTCGTTCTAAATGCAAAGAGGAAAAGACGCACCAAAGCTCAAAAAGCTGCTGACGACAAGGTTCTTGAAGAAGAACTCCAAGCAAAAGAAGCAGCCGCTCTAGAAGGCATCCAGCGTCTCGCCAATATACAGGCTGAGATGGAGCAGGTCCAAGCTGCTGCAGCTGTCAAGAAACCAAAGGCAGTTAGACCACGCCCACGTCCGGTTGCAGCCAAGAAGGGATCTCAGCTGAAAAATGTGGCGGCAGCTGCAGAGGATGGAGTTGAGGATCAAGAGGGTAATGAAAGGCAGAGCCAACTGACCTCAGATATCAACCAGGACGATATGAGCATCGGAGAGATAGAGGTTGTTGCGAAGCAGAAACCTGGCAAGAAGTCACTGAAAGATGCGGTTGATGCTCGATTGAAATCGATGAAGACTGATCAGCTTGCACGTGGTAATGTTGATCTTGCAGACAGGAAAGGAAACTCTTTACCGTACGTTCTTCAATTGCTGCCATGTTGTTACTCTCTGAGTCGACACTTTTCTTCCTCAACTTGACTGCGGAATTTAGGTCAGCTGTCAAAACTTCAGTCAGTGGACGCATCAAGGCCTGGGCTTCAGACATACCAAGTCCTCCAAGCTGTCCATCTGAAGGCCGCTCCCAGTTGCATTCTGGTTCACATGCCTCTGTTCCCCCATCCACTATATTCTCCCGCTCTCAAGCCACAACAGCAGCTTCAGATGCGACTAGTCTTAGGTCGCAGGCCATTTCACAGAAAGGCTCCGATGTACGAGTCTCTGCTGATCCCACTGATGATCTGGTTGGAGGATTCGGCGATGAAGAGGGAGATGACATGTATGAACGCGAGGCTGCATTCCAAACAACAGAAAGGCATCCAGTTAAGGTACCGTATCTCTTCCTCTGATTTATCAAGCTTGTGCGGCTCACTTCTTAAAGCCTATACTCCAGATCGGTGATATCACAGACTCGGAGTCTGAAGATGTCGAACCTGGTAGCACGTCTTCAGCAATGGTACGTGGTTTTCCTTTGGCAATCGAAATACTCTTTGACCGTAAAACAATTTCTCGCGGCTGAGTAGTTAAATCCTCGGCTGGCATCAAACAGCGAGCTTCCCCCACCATCCTCTCAGCTTCGCATGTTGGAGGCTGCCCGCCGCTTGGCCGCTGAAAAATACAATGGAGCCTCCCAGGCCCCACCATCTACTCAGCCTCGCAAGCCACAGACCACCCGCATCGCAAGTGGCACAAAACGGAAACTCACAGTGGAGTCCAGTGTCGACTCTGTCGAGATCGTGGAAAGCTTTTATGATCAGGACAACTCGGTATCAAGCGACATTCAATGCATTGATGACGCTGCGATGGTAGTTGACGAGCCTCAGAAAACACAAGCACCCCTCTCCAAAGCACCTGAACGCACAGTTGTCAAAACAAAGGCTCCACGGACAACATCGTCGGCATGTTCTTTTCTTTCTGGCCCCATGTCAATATCAAATGACTAACATCTTATTGCAGACCACTGTTATGACCACCGATGCTACGGCACCACCTGCAAAGAAGGTCAGAACTGCGCCCAAGGTCAAACCCGAGCCCAAGGTCAAGCCCGAGCCCAAGGTCAAGCCCGAGCCCAACAGGCTATACTGTCATATTGAAGCATAAAGGTATGTGATAAGAGACACACCTTGATGCACAATGTGTCTAGTTCCCAGACGTCTGTAGCGTGATGCTTCATGAAGCATCAAGCCTCTGTGTCTCTGTGCTGAAGCTTCACGCTTTCCCACGACATTTCAGATGTTTGGTTTCACCCTTTTTGGGCTGGTAAGCACCGTTGCTGGCTCTTGGTTGTCTCTGTGCTGAAGCTTCACGCTTTCTCACGACATTTCAGATTTCAGATTTCACCCTTTTTGGCTGGCGCAGCCCCTTCCCAGCTTCTCTCCATTCCCGGCTTCCCTTCTTGGCTTCTTCAGGCCTCTTTCCTCTATTCATGGCTTCTCCCCCCCTTCTCGGCTCGGCTACGGCTTTTCTTGGCTTCTTCAGGCTTCTTTCCTCTACTATTCCTGGCTTCTCCCCCCGTTCTCGACTTGGCTAGCCCATCAATTTGATGTCCTGGATCAAGATTTAATACTTATTCGCAGGTTGCAGTGTATATCAGTGTTTACACGACGATTTTTCTCACTAAGTCTGTGATGCTGAATGCGGATCGAGATTCGCCACTTACTGATTGAAATTTCACTAAGTCCCGTCTATAGTATTGTACAGTACAAGTGTATACATATACAGCGCTGTGCGCATGAAACATTTGCCAAGTCTTACCAGCGCTGCGCTCACGAAATTTCCACCAAGTCTGACACTGCAAATACATTCATATCTGGAGAATTGCAGCAAGAAGTCAATGTGTATTAATGAGTCAATGGTGGCCCCGGGGGGGTATCGCAATACATGCAGTATGGTTTCGACTAGTATAATACGGTATAAGAAAGATATTACTACAATATCTTGATGGGCAGGTAACTCAGGCGTATGATTTGCGTTTCCTGCCATAAAATTAGTGCCGTACAACGATGACAGAAAGAGCACATACTTCTTTTGGAGGGCGTTCTCCGCTTTGCCTGTCCTATGTCTCTTCGCACTCTCGCCTATCGTGTTTGCTTGTGCCATGCGCGTGGACTCCTGGCGGACACGACCTGTCTTCTGAAGAGGGACATTGACTGAGGGGGGTGAGCTATTGGAAGGTTGGATGCGTGCAGTTTGCGGACGCCTCTGCTCGACACCTTTCTTACCACCCTTGCTTTTCCTGACAACACCCTGGTCTGCAGCCACAGGCGTGTCCTCTTCTGATTGCACCGCCGCAAATTGGGGAGCAGGTGTATCCACGGTAATTGTGACTACGGCAGGCACGCTCGTGGTAGTTGTGTCCATGGTGGGGAGTTCCATACCAGTCCCCTGGACCATAGCAACAGCGCGAACATGAGAGGTAGTCGGTGCTGTAGCAGCAATGCCAGCATCAATAACAGTAGTGGGTGCTTCTGCAGTAGGTGCGTCCATAGCAGTGAGGTCCACACTGGTGACAACTGTGAGCTGGGCTACAGTAGCGGCAGGACGGATGACCTCGTCAGTCAGTTGGTCGGTTGCTATGGGGTAAGGAAGAACCGGAATTTGCTGTGGATTGATACTGGAGGAAATAGAACAGCCGTCAAAGTTGTACATCGGCGCTGTCACTGAAGGAACAGCAGGAGATGTCAAATCCCTTGTTGTATTCCACAGCTCGGGGTCTTTCCTCCATGATGTAATGGGAGTATCAGGCGAAGTCAATGGAAGGGGAGGCACTGATGACGTTGACGGAAATGCAGGGAGTATAGGTGTTTGAGGCCAAGGTACTGATGAAGGAAGGGGGGTACCAAGGGCCCAAGAGTACAGGTCATCAATGCCTTGCGAGCTGAAGCGTGAGGGCCCTGGTGAGTCGAAGGGCAGAAGGCTCTCAGGGACTGCAGGCACTCCGGTGGCTGCTTCCTTACCCTTGCCTTGCGAGCTGAAGCGTGAGGCCTCTGAGGGCCCTGGTGAGTCGAAGGGCAGAAGGCTCTCATCAAACACGGAATTTACAGCTTGCTGGGAGTCGCATGCTGTGGCCACTGCAGGTGACGAGAGAGCCACCTGCAATGAGGTGCTCGCATCCGACATCGTCGGAGCCTCGGCCTCTTGACGCCAGGAATTCTCTTCTTGTTCCACTGGGAGTACGTAGTCTAACGCGCGCTTCTTCCTGTCATCTTCGGCTGTACATTACATTAGTAGATGAGCCCCCAAAAGAAATAATAATACGTACTGAAAACGGTCCCAAGATAACTCAGGTATGGGTTGAGATGCTTGTCTGTAAAATTCGAAGTCGCCTGCTTCCACGTGAGGCCAGATTGATTCACGCCTGTGTGATAACTAAAAACAATCAGCGTTAAGAACGGAAAATGTACGTATCGAACTCTACGTACCTCGAAACATTAAGCATGCCGCCAAGGTGAGGATCAGGGCCTCCACCAATGACAGACCACTCCCAACCTGTTAGCTGTCTTAACGCGTCAAAAAATTGTGATATTGGGCCGATACACTCCTCTAGTGCCCTTATTAATGTCAGAGTGTGAGCGAGACGTACTAACGTAGACAGACAAATTTCACTTACTTTGCATACTGCGCGTTGGTAGGTGTTCCAGTTGCAGCGGCTTCGGAGAGCACGACAGAAGCCTTAGCTTCACGTTCTTCGGCAGCCTTCGCCTTGCATAATGACCGAATTTCTGATGGCGCAGCCTCATATGCTGCTTTTGTCGACTCCTTGACTGCTAACAATTTCTTGTTCTTGGTCACGAGCAACCCGGCCTCGATTTTCTCCTTAATCTGCGACCGTACAGCAGTATCGTAATTCAATTTTGAAAATATTTCGACCTCGGTAAGAGCCCGAGTTCCTTTTGCCTTGTTGCCGAGCATCTTCGTAATCGATTTCGTCATTGCGTTGAGTTGTGACCGACCGCCCTTGCGAGATCTATAATTGAACCAATTTTTTATTTGCTGATTTTAAAATGAGCATCGTTTTTGTAAATCAAATTCATCGTTGTGAAATTTATTAACCTTCTTGCGCGCCTCAACTGCCTTTCCCAGCACCACATTCTCAGCCTCGCTGAGCTGTGAAAGTGTCTTGTCTGGGTACAGTACATCGATTTCAGGCCATCGATTCAGGAACTCCATGCTAACGGTGGACCAGAAGTTCAACAAAGTACCCTGAAGTTGCTGTTTCAGGAACTCGCTAAATTGAGTCTCTAGGTAATCCTTTTGTTCGGAGCTCGTCCATTGGGATCCAACCATCTGTCATAATGGTTGCGTGATCAATGACAGCATATTGCTAGGCGTGTGTCACCGCTTACCTTGTCTTTTTTTAGTCTGGGTCCGGTATGTCGGCTGGAAGGCTTTAAAGTGCCTCGATCGTTCACAGCATATCATGGTAGGATTTTGGATATTGGATGACTTCCCGCAGTGTTTAGAAATCTAGATATCGTTTCAAATCTTATTCGTCGGAGATTCGGCTCGCAGTACAACATAATCTAGAACTGATTCCAAACCGCAGACCAATCATATCTAGATTCTAGATACATAATTATAATTTTTAAACCTACACATGAACGACGACGAAGCTGATCTGCACCAGCTATATCACATGATTGAGCTCATGGAGGATGAGAGAGATGATGAAGATGAATTCCGAAAGCACAGGATAGCTGTACTTGGTGCAGTGATTTTTTCAGGAGCCGAAGAATCACGACGTGAACGTCTCGCACGCCGACAAGCAAGAAGAACGTACCTCATTCGAGGTGACCTACTTCCCAATCCCCGTGCCAATACTCCCTGGCAAGCTCTATACATGGCTCGTAATGATCGAGCTTTCATCACAACCATGGGGGTTGATGTGTCGACATTCAATCACCTCCTCTCAGCTGGCTTCACAACCATTTGGAATACCACACCCATTCCCCGTGATGACATCCCCACTACTGCTGTTCCTCGAGCCCATCGTCGTTCACTTGATTCTGCAGGGGCCTTGGGCCTTGTCCTTCACTGGCTTAATTCCACCATGCGAGAAGTCAGCCTGATGCAAATTTTCGCGTTAATCCCAAGCACAGTCTCACGCTATCTGAATTTTGCACTCACAATACTCCTTCGCACACTCAAACACATTCCCGAAGGCATCATCCAGTGGCCTGCGGGTGACAAATTCCAAGAGCTGAATTATCTTGTTACTGCACGTCACCCGTTATTGACCGGCGCTTTCGGAACACTCGACGGACTTAATTTACCAGTGCAGACTTCGAGTGACCAAGAGATCGAGAATGCCACCTATAATGGTTGGCTGCATGATCACTTTGTAAGCTCTGTCATTGCATTCGCAGCTGATGGTCAGTCCAAGTCCTCGTTGTTATCAGTTCGTTCCTACTCATTAGTTAATGCAGGCAGTATTATTCAATGTCGACTCAATGCCCCAGGGAGCTGGCATGACTCACGTGTTGCACAGCCAATTTACGAAAAACTTCGCAAGGAGACACCAGCTGGATATTACCTTGTGGCAGATACTGCCTTCCCTCGTGGAACTGATCAGATTGCCGGTCGGATTAAAGCCCCCATCAAGGCAGGGCAGCGCCTCCCATCAAATGAAATTGAAAGGGGGAACCTGCTAGCCTTCGATCGACAACTCCTGTCATTTCGTCAGACGGCCGAATGGGGCATGCGCACACTTCAAGGTTCATTTGGACGACTTCGAATCCCTCTCGATATCAATCATTCTGAGCAACGACAAGACTTGCTCGAGGCATGTGTCCGTCTGAACAATCTTCGTGCTCAGAAAGTCGGCATAAGCCAAATTCGTTCGGTATACATGCCTATCTGGGTTCAAAATGAGCAGGAGGAAGTATGGGCACATTTTGAAAGCATGTTGTTCTCCGAACAACGTCGAAATGATAGGGTCGCACGATTCCATCATATGTGACAAGTAGAACTAAGTGGGGATTTATTTTGCACATGTACTTCGAAATTTCGTAACTAATCTATCTCATTGGGACCTTTGGATTCCCTACCATGACTGGGAGATATGGTAATTGATGTTGGTGTGAATGAGACATCGAGACGTGCAGAGGATGGGCCACTGGCAGGGGTAGCTGAAGCACGAGGTGTAGCAGATGTACGAGGGGTCATCGGGACTCGGGGAACAATGGCACGAGTGTAACGACCCACACGCTGGTCCTCAACAATGTCACGTCGTGAGACCACATCATGGTCATCAAGGCCAAAGTCATCTCCAGCCTCGTCAGGTGTGACCCAGATTGTCGAGCGGCCTCCATCTCTATAGATTGTCTCACGACGAACACGTTCTTGCTGCTGGTGCCCACTACGAGAGTCCTGCATGAACTTGGCCATTTCAAGCTGCATCTCGAGACGGTCTGCACGACGTTCAGCATTAGCACGTTCACGTTCGACTTGTGCAAGCTGGCCATGAAGTTTATTGACGGTGGCGTGTGCATCACGGAGCTGAGTGGTCAGCGACATGACCTGTGTAGATTGAATGGCGCGTGCTGAGCGATCTTCGTCTCGGACGGCCTGAAGGCGAGGGTCGAGAGAAGCAGATATAGTTGCCAGAAGGTCAACCCCTGCACTTCGTGATGTGCGAGGGGGACGGGAAATAACAGGGGATGTCGCACGGCGAGCAGCAGGCCCAAGACGAGGCTCTTGGGCCTCGTGCTTGATTTGAGTTGGCTTGGTCTTCGAAAGGGCTGACACTGTTGGGTCGTCGTCGTCGTCGTCATCCGAGATTTCAACAACTTCATCAGCAAGTTCTTCGTCATCAAGATCACGAGTCCCAGCTTTCTCGTTAATCAAAGTGTCGATGTAATGTGCTCGGTCAATGTAAGGAGGACATTCTGCATCCCCTGTTGGCTTCGTTGTTCGAACAAACTTCAAATAATTCATTAGGTCAATGGCCAACAATGTGTGAAAGAAGACTTACTTGCTTGAATTTGAGTTCGAGAGACTTGGACGAGCGAGCTGGACGGTCATTGTCATTCGCCCACCGTGCAAAGGTGGCTTCAACAATATTCCAACTCTTCGCACCCACAGGCAAACACGATTCGCACGCATCGAGTAGAGCATCAATGTCATCTTCGTTATAATTTGGTGCTCCCTGTTGACGGCCACGTTTCTTAGATGAGTCGGAGGCAGTGGGAGGTGCGGACAGGGTTTTTCGCTTTCGATTTACCAGCGGTCCAGTATTGTCGATGGCACGTGCCTTGCCTTTAGCTTTGGCAGTAGTAATAACAGTGCTCGTGCGACGGCTCCCTGCGATCTTTTTCGCTGGCTTGGCAGCATGCTCAAGCAGGGTGGACACAGGTGGGAATTCATCCTCGTCATCCTCGTTGTCGTAGTCCATTAACGAAGGGTCAATGTGCTGCCTCGCAGGAGTTGGGTATGATGGAGGAGGGAGAGGTGGTGGATATGTATATTGATTCTATAGGACACGTCAGTTTGCAAAATGTGAATTCGGGACTCGGAGACATACCTGGCCAGGACCCTGGGGTATCATGCGAGAATCAAGCCCGCCAAAGGCAGCACTAAAGCCAGGAAGCTGTGAAGTGAAAACACCAATAAGGACATTGATTAAAATGAACAGAACCGAATATACCTGGTTATTTGGATGGTTCGGACCCATGTTCGGAGGTTCACCAGCCTGATATGTGAAAATATTGTCTGTAGGGGCAGGTTGAGGTGGTGGGTGATAGACACGCATAGCGCGGGAACGGTTACCTGAAATACCACACGAGAAGGTCAGATATGTGTCTGTCTTTATGGTTATCGAGACGACAAGATGTGCCCTGGATTATATGGATCATCAACGAAAATTTCCTACTCATATATGCAACAGGAACTTACACGAGTGAAAATTTGTCTTTTGGACAGCTGAGATGGCAGCAGACATGCATTTTGCCCTGGAAATGTGAGATTGGTTGCGCGTCGTTAATGTTCGTGCAAAGATCTAAGCAAGTGTCCATCGTACCAGACGTTTGCGACACCGCCACGGAGTTTGAATGTGATTTAGAACACGTTTAGAACACGATTTGAATCTAGAAAGGGGGTCTTACCCCCCCTTCTACATATCAATCTAGAACTGGGTCAGTTTGACGTGCGGACTTGCAAAACACTGACGTTTGACAGCGGCACGTCGGCAGGAGCGGTTTAGAACTACGTTTAGAACTAGAACAGTGTTCTGAACACTGCGGGAAGTCACCCATTACTCACTTTTTGTTTTTTTTTGCTTCTGGTTGCCCAGCTGTAGTAGTTCCAGGTGCGTCTGACCAAACAAAACTTACAGTCAAGCCTCAAAATAAGGTTTGGCCATCAATGAGAGGACCAATCATGTTCCTCTATTCCTATATACATTGGATCGGAGTTAAATTTAATGTCATATATGAAAAGCTACCGCCCCAAGGGCTCACTCACCCCCATTTAGTAGCAACACGTTATCGGTTCATTTTCAAATGAGCAATTCCAATAATACTTGTACCGTGTGCATCCAGCCTTGCACTCCGTCCTCGGTGGAGCCACTAACCTTCACCATCAATGAGCTTGCTGCCGCTCTGCAGCTCATCAGGGACCAGGACGGTAAGTAAAATTTAATTCCATTCTTTGACATTCTCACTATTTAATTGTCTACATAGAGATCTTCCAAGCGCACAACAATACCACTGCAGAGCTGCCCTCTCCTCACACAAACGGTTGCACAGCTTGCATTTTCCGTGCACACCGTCAGCAGTGCTATGCCTGCTGTGCGAAAATTCCCAAAGTATCTGAACCCGAGCCACAGCTTGATACCACTGGTGAGGTTTTTTTTTTCACTAAGCTCCAATTCTAATTTAATTCATCCTAGCACGTACACCCACTACACAAAATGACGGGTCATCTATTAGCACCGCCATTGTGGTAGATTGAGTGGAATGGGTTGATTGTGATCTTACTGTAGATAGTACTACATACTCAATGTGTATGTTCGCGCCATTTTGAATTTGACTGTGTATCCGAGTCTCTGGAGTTGAATTAAAATTGTTATCGTTTGACCGTTCACTTGCGATCACTTGCAAAAATCATATGTTCGGGCCTAGAGTCTCTGCAGGTTGAACATTCAAATTGAAATTGTTTTCATTTGACCGATCGCGATTGGTATATATACTACTTGTAGTTGTGAATGGATACGTTCTCTATTGCATGAACTCGTATCTGACATGTTTAGTTATGAACGCGGACTGTTGTTTGAGTGTTTTCTCTGTCTGTCTGTCCCGAAGGGTCCGTGCGCGCAGCCATTCAAAGTGCCATTTCATATTGAGTAAGTTACGCCATAATCCTATACATACTTTCCACGCACAATCTCACACATCTTCTACGCACAATCTTATATACCTTCCAGCATCATTCATTGCTTGCTCCCGATTGCTTCAATGCCGTCTAAGTACACTGAACAACAGCGTCTCGAGGCTCGACGACAATCAAAACGAAGGCATTATGAAAGGTACGTCCTCTCCACCAACTAACCCAGATAGGAACCGACCGAGTCTTTACAGACACAAGCTCGAAGAACGGTTCAAATCCAGAGGTCGCTGGCGCAAAGCTCTTGGAGCTACAGAGGTACATATATATTCTACTCCTCACACTAACAGCGCATAAGCTAATCAACGACTCAGGCTACCCAACAGCTTCTACTAAAACTAGACTACCTATGGGTTAACCTTGGGTATTCTACAGGTCCTTCTCAATACGCAATCCTCGAGTCCCAGTGCCTCCAGTTGGTTTGTGACGCTGATGCTGAAGGATGGCAAGCTGTGAGGCCACGTTGTGAAGGAATGTTAGTAGAGGTGCAAGGACTTCTTTCTGAAGCCCGCGAGCTGCTTGCAAGTTCACTGCAGGCGGATGGTGCATGTACAGGGTATTTTCTTGCATCTTCTTCAGCTGCTGTTGATGCTGTGGAATTGCACTGTGATGCATTGGAAGAAGGACTGACATTGATGGACGACAGTACAGATAAATTCTTCGAGCGTCTCCGGCATGACCAACTTGTATGGCAGACGGTGTCAAGGTAGATCAGCATATTTCTATCTACAACCTCTGCATACTACGTAGTGCACATGTCCTTGTTGACGCCATTGTCACGTCACGTGAGTATTATGGTGAAACACGCTGCCTCCACGCCTTAAGCCTTAAGCTTTACTCAACTACAAATTGCCATCATGGGTGGCGGCAAACATCGATGTGAAATGGACAAACTAAGGAGAGACTGGTACGCACTCAATAGCAACCTCCATGCTCAGCAAGCTCAACGTCAAGCTTCGTCCTCCTCTCGTGTCGCTGACGACCATGAGCTTTATCATAAGCACTCTTGCTTCTCTCGAACCGCTTCAGGCAGGATCTCCACTGAAACCGAATTCTTCCATGTAGCTGAAGGTAGTGCTGCGCACACCTCACATGCACCTCAATTGGTCCCCGAGACGCTGATAGAGGAATTCAGCTATGATTTCGACTCATCTGCACCTGATGGCGACTTCGTTGATCCTGCGTATGAGAGCTACTTGGCCGAGTCTACTTTGGAGCCTAAGAAGCCTGTAAGGCCAACTGGTGTACGATAATTTTCAATTTTTATGATGTTCTTCTTTAATCGGAACTGGACAGGACCGTGCAATGGCCCAATGGGTTAAGGAGGAGCGAGAGAAATATCTTATGGAACTCATTAGACTCGAAGGCCGCGGTGATTATGCTACCCGTGAAGCCTGTCGCGGGAATTGTGAATGCACATTCGAGCCGGAGTATCGTTGCAAGGACTGTTTTGGCACTGAACTGTACTGCAAGGGTTGCATGGTAGAAAGGCATCGTGATAATCCGCTGCACAGGATCGAGGCATGTAGTCTAGATTGTCTATCTTTAGGTGCGCTAACCGTTGTTTTAGCACTGGAATGGTTATTACTTCGAGGATACTACCCTCAAATATCTTGGACTCCGAATCCAGCTTGGCCATGCAGTTGGTGAACGATGCTTCAATCAATCCAAGGCATTTGATGACGATTTCGTGATTTTGGACATCAATCATGTTCACGAGGTCGCACTGGATTTTTGCGAGTGCTCGTGCGCACAAAGTCACACCACACAAATTCTTCGAGCCCGCTTATACCCTGCAACATGTTCCGATCCAAAATCAGCTGCCACCTTCCGAGTTTTGCAACACTTCCAGATGTTGACTTTCGAGTCAAAAGCGTCCGCATTCGAATATTGGCAGACGCTCGCTCGTCTCACAGATAACACGGGTATCAAGCCCTGCAAGGTAAGCATGTTGTGTGCCTACGAAAGTTGGACTTACTAATGTTGAATTGATAGGATCGCTACGAAAGCTTATTGCGTATGATCAAGCAATGGCGGAACATCACGCTTCTAAAACGCTTCGGCCGAGGTCACGATCCTGCTGGTATCAATGCGACTGAACCTGGAGGATGTGCGGTGCTGTGTCACGCCTGCCCTCATCCTCGCAAGAATTTACCAGATGACTGGAGAATGGCGCCCCCTGACAAGCAATGGCTGTATGCACAATATTTTGCTATTGACGCGAACTTTCGGTTGGTCCGGAAGAACGTGTCCTCTGATAGCGTTGACCCTGGTTTGAGTAAAGGGTGGTCTTATTTCGTCGAGGAGACCGGCTTTAAAGTATTCCTGAAGGATATTGGAAAGGTCTCACAAGAGGTACGCAAGCACATTCGTTTTACATTGCTATCACTAATGACCAACTTAGAAAAGCACTTGCGTCAATCACAACGCCATGAATCTCGCTGAAACAAAGAACTCACGAGGGCTGGCTGCGACAGGAGCAGGAACCGTGGACTGTTCTCGTCACAACTTCAAGCGGCCATGCGGAGTGGGAGATCTTCAACGAGGAGAAAAGTATGTATTGAATTATATCATCTTTATCGCCTAACTTACAACTTCAAACCAGGTATATGAACATGGATTATCTCTTTTTCTCGACCGTGCAGCACTCTGATGAAGTCAGCGTACTTAACGTATCCTACGATATTGCCTGTCAGTGGAGCAAACATCTATGGGACCGCATGTCAAAATACCCCTCGCGTCTACACTTCGAGCGCGACGGAAAGACAATGACATTCCTTATTCCAAAGTTTCACTTACCAGCTCATATCGCCGCCTGTCAGATATCATTCTCGCATAACCTTATCAAGGGGATGGGACGCACCGATGGTGAGGCCCCAGAGCGAGGATGGGCCAACATCAATCCCGTCGCTACAAGCACACGGGAGATGGGTCCTGGTGCACGCAGAGATACTCTTGATGACCATTTCGGTTACTACAACTGGAAAAAGGTGACTAACTTTGGTACGTGTTCACAATTGTCTCAGCGCAGCAATCCTTGATAATAATGGCCAATAGGCATCAGTTTATTGAGCAAGATAAAGACCGCAATCCCTGAGTGTGAACAACACCAATCCGATTTCAACGAATTCAACCGTGCACTGACTGAAGAACGGCCGAGTGAAGTGGCCCAGTGGAAAGAAGTTGTTGAAAACTGGGAGTCCGACCATTCAAGCAAAAATCCGTTTGAGATAAGGACGGTCTGTAAGTGTAACTCACTCTGTATGTTAGATTTTTGACTGACCATGTATAGCCATGACACTGGCGGCCGTGCGCCTCAAACTGTCTCAACAAGAAGCCGAAGACCTCGAAAATGGGCTCAACAATTCATTGCATATGGATATCTCACCCGGCGTACTGATATCATCTGGACTGGACCTTGAAGAACAACAGTACGTGTTTGACATTTATTTTTTATTTATAACTTCTAATGAATTATCTACAGATACCGCCTACAACAAGATCTGGCCGCTCTCAGTGCCCATCCAACGGATCTGCAAACGACGAAGCTGCAGGAACGCTCGAATGCACTCCTGCGAAAGATAGAGCAGTGGTGCAACATTCAGTTGCTCTACATGCCTGCAGTCGGACGCCTTCGTGCAGTTGAAACTGCAAACGTGCAATCGCTCCGTGAGGAGAAGGCTCATGAAGCACAATATCCTGTAGGGGTAATGCATTAAATCTGGTAGTTAGCACACAACTGTATTGCATTAACAAGGCTAGTTAGCCTGTTTGTAATGCATTAGACTAGGCTAACTATCAGAGCTGCCTCCCTAGTAATGCTCCCCAGTAAATATACATATTCCAATTCTCACAGCCGCATTTTTGAAACTCAGCTGTTTGTCATTCCAGGCAGCATATGTTATGACCGCAATTTTGGCTTCCAAAAGCGGAAATTCACAAAACATATCCCATTTTGGTCACCTACTCATGTCAGGCCTCCCCACACTATTCCCACACATCCCATTTCCGCATTTTTCAGCCCCACAGTGTGGGAATTACCCCACAACACCAAAAACATCGCCCATTTTGGGAATCTCCACAACATCAATTATTCCCACACCCTTCCCACCTCACTGCAGCTTCACCCCCACACCACAACAGGTCCCCCTTCATATATAAGTAGTAGTTTAGTATATATATGCATAATATAATATAATAGTCCGCTTTTTTTGTTTGTTTGTGTGATTGCTCCTCCTCCAGGGGCAATTCAACATGGGGTAGGTTACAGAACATTTTCGCACTTTTGCCCCTTTGATAGGGGTGTGTTCTATAGTATTCAGAACATGTTTATGAGCATATATGAGTAGATTCCCATCTTTATTTGACCCCTTTAAGTGCCCTAGATCAATAGATATAGCACATATACAGGAAACCACAAAATATGTTCCCATTTGATTATTTGTGAACTGATAGACTTGTAAAAATGATTCTCAGCACCTATTCAGCAATCAAAACAATGTATCAGGAGCCCAGGACTATTGGAGCATTCTTTGTTACATAGTGTCCCCCCCCTCTCCTGGTGGTTTACCCCCTGTGAAATTTTTTCCTGTAGGACCGGACCTCAAGGAGGGTGAGGGGTCTATTTTATGTATATTTTGAGTAGATGTATCATATAGTCAGCCCAGGACACACACAGGATCCTTCTACAGGAACAAAAGCATGAAACATTGTATGTTTGACATTTTTAACATTTTTCAGTATCTTACCCTTGCATCCATGATCTAACCTGTTCATATACAATCAGCATAGCATATATACATGTTTCCTGCACTAAGGGTCAGCTAGATATAGGTCAGAATCCTGAGGTCTGATGTAGAGGGGATATTTCTACTGATCAGACTCCTACATGGTAATCAAACCTGTGATAAGTGATCAGAGACCTGGAATACCTCCCATATATGTCCCTGATGAAATCCCCAAAGACTTAGAAAGATCCATGAAGGATTGACTCAATGTCAGGCAAAATGACATATGTGTGAAAAGTGACAATTGACATCTTTTCACACAAAGTCACATTTATATATGATACAGGTCGAAGATTTCATTAAAAATATATAGGATATATATTAAACTACCTAAGGAACTTATACTACCTTCTGCCCTGAGGGTAGATGGTGGGTGGAAGGGATGTAGTGTAAATATGAGTTGACCCAGGATTAAAGTCCTACCACTACTCAACTGACCATTTTCGATGTTTTGGGTCTTTGAACTTTCCCACGCTCAATTTCTTATCTATTTCACTTCCTCAGCACTCAATTCTTGTTGGATCTTTCTGTACCTTTAGGCCTATGATACTGAATATATTTTAAATCTACTCCAGGTGTCTGATCATTAAGTTTCAATGAATTGAAAGTTTGGGCTCCTTATCAGTAGAAATAGCAAGCATTCACACTAACTCAAACCCCTGGCCTATTATGAGCTGATCCTTGTCACAAAAAGCAAGTATATATACTATAATAATGATATATGAACAGGTTGTATTACTTATGCAAGAGTAAGATACTGAAAAACATCAAAAGTGTCAAAAATGCGATTTTCTATGTTTTTGTTCCTGTAGCAGGATCCTATGTGTGTCTTGGGTCAACTATATGATAGAACTACTCCAAATATACACAGAAATAGACCCCCTACCTCAATTGAGGTCCGGTCCTACAGGGAAAATTTTCACAGGGGGTAAACCACCAGGAGAGGGGGGGACACCATGCAACAGGGGATTATCCTATGGTCCTGGGCTCCTGATACACTGTTCCTATTGTTGAATAGATGCTGGGAATCATTTTTACAAGACTGTTCACCTAGAAATAATTAAATGAGAGCATATTCTGTGTTTTATTGCATATGTGCTATATCTATTGATCTAGGGCACTTAAAGGGGTCAAATAAAGATGGGAATCTACTCATATATGCTCATAAACATGTTCTGAATACTATAGAACACACCCCTATCAAAGGGGCAAAAGTGCGAAAATGTTCTGTAACCTACCCCATGTTGAATTGCCCCTGGAGGAGGAGCAATCACACAAACAAACAAAAAAAGCGGACTATTATATTATATTATGCATATATATACTAAACTACTACTTATATATGAAGGGGGACCTGTTGTGGTGTGGGGGTGAAGCTGCAGTGAGGTGGGAAGGGTGTGGGAATAATTGATGTTGTGGAGATTCCCAAAATGGGCGATGTTTTTGGTGTTGTGGGGTAATTCCCACACTGTGGGGCTGAAAAATGCGGAAATGGGATGTGTGGGAATAGTGTGGGGAGGCCTGACATGAGTAGGTGACCAAAATGGGATATGTTTTGTGAATTTCCGCTTTTGGAAGCCAAAATTGTGGTCATAACATATGCTGGAATGACAAACAACTGAGTTTCAAAAATGCAAACAATATTTGAGTAGTCATGGCAGCAGCTAATGCATTACGCTGCCAATTTGGGTGAGAAGGTAATGCAACTATGCTTAGCATTGCTCTTGCATTACTGCCCACTGACACATCGGCGGTTTCGGAGTTTTGCGTCAGGCAAGACTTCAATCGAAATGTGAATGATAAATTAGTCATTCGTACTTTGAATTTTATTACCAGAACAATAGTAAATTCAGACTGACGGCAAAATGACAAAGCACAACAACACATTTTGACACCCATTTGATGTCTATGTAAATGTATAAAATACTCAAAGTTTTCCTTTGCACGAAATGTTGGCACAAATGTTAACTTTCACAATCCTATTTTATCCAATGAAACATCCAAAAATTTGGCATTGTCCGCCAAATATTATATAATAACGGGAGTTTTCCCACTCCACAACATTTTAAATTTGCCTTACTTGTAAATGATATCGACAAAATGTGAAGTTTTGGCAACCGGGAATTATAGTGGGCATTCATTGGGCGCTCGCCAGGCGCTGAGCGAGCACAGCCGAGCCCCAAGCAAAATAACACATAAATATTCTATAGATATGAGAACATCGGCGCTACCCCTATGATATAGAACCGTTTGGATCTACAGAGGGTGTGATTTCGGGTGAGTGGCGGACTATTCTGTAGAGGGAGGGGTCTGGTATTAATATTGAGTGGCCCGCTGAAGTTTCGAATGAAAATAAGAGATGTACCATAAGATTCTTTAGTACGGGACCCTGAGAGTTTGACAGAATGCCTCTTCCACTCAAGATCGTGATCTGCTAGCCAAACCCATGTTCCCCCTCCGCCGAGCCTGTCGCAGACACAAATCAGGGGACATCTGCGTAGTCGGTAGCAAATTCGTTCTCACTGCCTTCAATTTCACTAATCTTGTCGAACCCACCTGAACCCACGCCATACTTGACACCCATCAATACCCGGCCCGCGCGATTGGGCCCTGCCATGATTTGCCGCCCGGGCTGGAGCGGCTGGGGTGCGCCCGTAGTTGATGAATACACGCGTGTCGGGAGGCTAGAAATTGCCCGTCCATCAAGTTGGCTTACGATGCTGAGCTGCAAGTGGCAGTGTCTCAACCCCGCTACCGATTTGAAGTGAGGGATATGCGGAGAGTTCCGTAGAATTGAGTAGTTCGGGTGAAGGAGGGTTTAGTATACGCATAGGAAATAGAGGTCCCCTGTGGTGGGAAAGTTAGTTAGGGTTGGTCGGATAGAAATTTAGAATCAAACGTACCTGCAGTGATGAACCAAACAGATGACCGCCAGCGAAGCCCTCATGGCTTTTGATTAGAGTTGAAAGGCATGTAAAGTCTCAGACCTTGTAGCTTGTGCAAAGGGAAAGCTAGCTGCTGAAGAGATTAGTTGGCAAAGCGCGGAGGTGGGAAGAAGAGGGAGGAGTTCTTGAATAGATGATCTTGAAGGTGTTCTCGTCCGACTATGTGGCCACCGTCGGCTAGATGAGTCCACACAGTATCGAAACCGCATAGAACGAGGCAGGAAGAATTTCAGGAACATTGCATTCTCTTGCGAGGCATATGGCCTCTAGGGATCGTTTTAGACCGATCTACAAGAAAAAAAGGGAAGCTCACCAGCGGCATAGGTCATTTTGGTGAGGTTTTGAGGCCATCATACATCCACATCAGGACGACTAGCCAGTCTTTCACGGAATCTTGCCACAGACTGACCCATTCTCTCGATGTCGGCCGGCTGCGGAAGTTCGAGCATGTCCGCGAAAATAACAGAACACATAAGCTTGCTGCGGTGAATCTTCCATGTTTGTCCTTCAACGCTAATCACGATGTCCCCGTCAGCAAACCAGAACTGCGATTGCTCGATTGATGACTCGGATATTTCTGCGGTGGCCCGTGCGTTGTCATTTCGCTGTATCTTCGTCGGAACTGTGCATCATTGAAGAGTTGTTACTTTGAAATTTTGAAGTCCAAGTCGTGTTGTGGTGTCAATGTGTCATTGACTAGGGAAAGGTGGCGTATAGGCAGGCATGGAACCGGCCCGACTGGGGGAAAGGGAGTGCTGAGAGTTCTAAAGGGGCCGGGTCTAGGTCCGAACATCAGAAGCTTCTCGGATTATGTAAAGCGTGACTTAACTTACCAGAAGTGAATAGAGTAGAGTACATCGTTATCGATTACTCGCCATGGCTGGGGTGAATGCAAACATAAGTCGTTGGCAATGGATCAGATCATCCATGCGGGGACTGATGAAGAATCTAATAGATGCAAAACATCAACCACAATGCGAACAATGTAAGTGCGTACCATCTCATCTACACGCGGCCTAATAAGACATCGTATTTTAAGCTCGCTGGAGGGAACATTGTCAGTTAGCAGTTTCACAAAAAAAGTCGGGCACTCACGATCCCGTCCGTCAGGCACAGGTGCAGGTGCAAGTGCAGGTGCAGGTGCAAGTGCAGGAAGTCGAGGAGGAGGAACAAGTGTTTGCGGTCACGCAGACTGCGATGGTAAGCCTCTCTCATCATATCTGGCATGCTAATCGTGATTTGCACCAGGCTCTATGGGATTACGCACATGAGATCGTGCAAGATAACGCAGCGTGGGCGCGAAATCATCCGCAGGCACCGCGGGCCCCCTATACCCCCATCCCAATGTCGCATCGCAACAAATGCATCCTCACCCTGATGGCGGAGGAGAGACGTGATGAGATTTTCCGGTTGTTGAATGAGGTGATTGAAATGGAGCGTCTCTTAGGGTTGGAGGACACGTAAGAGCGTCGAGTCAGTTTCAAGGAATCTGTGTAAGAGGATGCGGACTTACTTGTAGGGATCTGAAACCCGGGAACACGAGTCTATGAAAATGAAATAAAATATAGTTAGCACAGAGAAGTGATATCAGCGACCATGCGCTTTTTGCAGTATTCCTGCACTAGTAAGAGAAGCTGTTACGAGTGTGATTCATATCGAAACCTACTTTGACCGTCGTGTTCTTGAACTTACAGTTGCCAACATTGGCAGCGAATTCATGCTCTCTGCTTTTTCTGATTTGTGTCAAGGAGTGTTTGGCCACTTAGTTCACACTATTTTACAATGTATTTGAAAGAACACGTATATGATGAATACAGGCTTGCAAAAGTATATCATTGGCCGAAGAACACAAGGTCATGTAGGTCAGTCAGAGAGAGATCACCGTCACCATCAGGATCCAGCCTACGTTTCTTGCCAGATGGAGTGACTTGTACCCATATAGGCGTTGGATCCTGCGAGGCGCATAGTGACTTCGTGTATAAACGATGTGCACTCAGCCTGTCGGTCGGATGCAGTTTTTGCAGTACGGCTGCGTCGTTATTAGGCCAGTTGGGCAACCCAAGGTGCTTGTCGTAAATATTGATGACGGAGTCATGTAGTTGCAGGATCTGCATACCCACCTCCTTCTGGTAGGCAGGAGACTTGCACATGACCTTGTATGTAGTATCAATCATCTTCTGCTGTGCAGCCATGCGCACAGGCCCAACTTCGTCCAAAACTTCCTTCAATTCGAGCCGGATTTGTAAAAGCTCCTCCTGGTCCTCAGGCAAGATCATGGAGTACCGATGCGAGAAGAACTGGGCCAGTTCAATGACAATATTGTCAAGCCGTTTGCAGCCGACAAATACGTCTTGCGGAAAGTCGGTTCTCGCAACGAGAAAATTAGCTTTCGAGGATCCTCCGGACCCCACGAGTGGATCAGCGTCGAAGACCTGCATGATAAATTGGGTCCGCGCAACGATGTCCATGTGGCTCTCCTTGTACATTAAGGCCGCCCACAGAACAACGTAAAGACTGGACTCGAGGTCATCCTCGACAGCATGGACGGCCTTGATATTTTTGACGAGGTGAGCAGACATGAACTGCCAGGTTCCCTTGGAAAAAAATCAGTACGATGAGTTTGGGTATAAAAGGAACATACCGTGCGGGTTATTTGTCGAGGACCCTGAATCGTGAGTACCTTTGCTAGGTCCCAATCGATGAGGATACCCTTCCCTCGGTAGATGACGATATTCCCGACGCTGAGATCCCGATGTAATATTTTTACGATTTCATATGCATCCTTGTGGGCTGCGTGGACAATGAGCATGGCATCAGGTAATGCGCGAGGTTCAAGATACATACCAAGTAATGCGTCACGAACAGACTGGACAAGTTGACGAGAGCTCTCAAAGTTAGTCAACTTCTCACCCACAATATCGAGAACCAGGCGATGAAGAGTGTGGGGAGTGACAGCATCGTTGCGACACGTCCAGTTGGCCTTGTGAAACTTGACAGTCTGGGTATTTTGCTGAGGGATAGGGTGGACGACTGTCATGAAATGCGATACATGTTGCGACATTGCGAACGTTGTGCAACTTCAACAATTTGTAAGTCTCGCCTTCCGGTAGAACGTCCTTTATCGACACGCGCCAAGAGTCCTTAAACATTACGACCTTCTTGTTGAGGATATCATACGCAGGGCACGTGCGAGTCCAGCGACCAACAAGAGGGTAACCTTTTGTAACAGATTGGGGAATAATCAACACCAACCAGTCAGAGCCCTCAACAGCAGGATCCCGAGGGACTGCAACTCTGTACATGCACGTGGTACTGGCAAGTTTTAACAGCCGTCCTTGCGAGGGCAGCATCTTCGTCGCTAGCGGGCGTCACGGAAGTATCGACGCCACGCAGTGCAGGCGATGCTCGTGCTGAAACGATGGAAGAAATCGGCCAAGTGTGGCTCGTGATAGTAGTCGAAGGCGTTCGTGACGATAGCTCCCTCCCTGTCCCATCTGATGATGCGAGCACGATTACGAACGATGAGGACAGAGAATGCATGGGTACGATATTGAGCGCCGAGTTGAGCGACAGCGTAGCTTGTTATTTGACCTAATGTGTCGAAGCCCTTATCGGTCTGAGATACAAGAGGTTGATCGACTCTAGGATGTTTGCTGAATGCGTCGTGGGCATCAGTCCATTTGAATTCGATGATGACTTCGGATTTGGAAATGTCACAGCCGTGTGATGTTCCATCGGCGTATACGCATACGTCCGGCTTGACATTGAAGGTGAATGATGAACAGTTCTTCATGTCTGCATGTTTGGAAGTGTTCACAAACGATAATTGCGGAGCGAAAGGTCGTATGGCGTCAATCTGCAGATAGACTGGTCAAGAATCTTCATATTATAGGTGCGGGTCACTCACGAATGGTTTGTAAGCATCCTCTTCTTTCCTGATGGATTGCATATTGAATACTTCGGCATTGGAGGCCGAAGCGAAGCGCGAAGCAAAGTCCGAGGTGTCATAATCTTCAGGGTTCGGTAGGAACTCGTCGAGAAAGTTCTCTACTGACATCGGGCCAACGACATGGGCTTGCATCTCCTTGCCCATGGAGTTGAGAGTATCGATTCGGCATCGTGCGAGGGTCGTGAAGGGTAATAGTGTAGAACTATCCCGTTTAATGGGAGTGTCAAGGATAGGGGAAGCTAGCGGCACGGCAGGCTGTGCCTGTATTGCTACAGCAGGAGCGACGGTTCTATCAGCTGCAAGACTATCCCGTTGGAGAGTGCCTACGGTAGCAGGAGTAGGCTGCGCGGCAAGCTGTACTGGTATTATTTCTGCATTTATAGCAGCAGCAGGAGAGACAGTCCCATGAGCTATAGTAGGGTGGCCCAGGTCGAGACCTAAGGTCATGATATTCGATACAATATATAATATGTACTGGTATATGTGGGTATATGTATGTAACGGCAGAACAGCCGAACAGTGTTTATGGTGTTTATGTACTTAAGAGAGAGAAAAAGAAGACAAGATAACAACATCACGAGGTTTATATAGCGAATAGAACTCAGTCCGGAGTTTTCCGCGCGATGACAGAAAGAAACACTACTAGTGAATACATAATCAAACTCAATTTGAATTTCGGGTCCAGCGCCCACTTCATGTGTCTGCCGTCTTGAGAGCTCTTTTTGATTGCAGGACGCGAAGGACTTGCGCGAGGCTGTATAGCAGTGCACATCGTAATTAGTTTTTGTGATAATTCAGTCCTATTGAATGTGAGTTATCGTGAATTGTCAGAACTTCGGGACGCACCCGACTCAGAGACACAGCAACGATGTGCTGTGGAGAGAAGTTCCACCGCGCAAAATGTGAAACCACCCACTCAGGCATGACGATTGTGAGATGTTCAGCGAGTGCTGATGAGAATAAACGAGCCGGGAAGTGAGGATAATGGCGGAAAGGATCAGAGTGAGAATGTGACGGAAGGTGATGCCGTACGGCGAAGCACACTCCTCGTTCGGTCTCGAAAATATACTTAATGGTCCCTGGTGTTGGTTCCACACTCCTAAGGCCGCCGGGATAATAAAGGATCAGGCTATTGCCAACATGAGTGGAGTCGCGAGTGTAGGTGGATCCCTCGTGGAGGATGCGAGCATGCAAGACTGCCCGCCGAACTTGAATGAGCTGGCGGAGGTCTTCCGGAATGACTTCTTTTAAAGTAGGGGGCATCGGGTGACCTTCGGATACATCGCTGGGATTGGCATTGATTGAAGGAGAAATGAATCTGTCAAATAACCACTTGACCTCCCTAAACACGGGAGGACAAGAGGGTCGGTTCAGCCAGTATTTGAGCTTTGCAGCCTTGATGTATGACCGGAGGAGAGTCGATTCTTGCTGTCCTATATTCCAGCTTAGCGTAAGAAGTCTATCATCGACAAAGAAGTTCGAATGCTACCAAAAATGTGATTACTGGGCAACCGCTGCAGCTGTCCGATGAGGCGTTCATATGGGAAGCACCACCATGACCGCACGGGTCCAAAGAGGTGCAAGTAGTCCCAGACGTGCAACGCCATATGGCCATTGGTTCGATGGCGTGCATGGGGGAGTACTACCTGTAAATCCCTTATCCAGTTGACCATATATGTGCGATATGCGTCTGCGTGATCTGTCATCATAGATCGCAAACATACGATATGAATAGCGGATACAAGGGACATCGTGTGATCGAGGATGGCACGACGGCTGGCTGTGATGTCCGAGTTGCGATGTACCGATCCCTCGCCCCATAAACTGACTAGCGCTATGGGTAAGTATACGGTCGTTAGCGTGCGCCATTCATCGGCCTTCACAGTCCCAGCTTTTGTTTCACCGAAGTTATAGGGGACTGATCTCAAGAAAGAGGGCGCATCTGTTGTCTTAATGACATCAAGAATACGTCGCATAACTTCTGGGGTAGCAATGCGCGATTTTGACAACCCGGGAGCAAAAGGCTGTGTTCGACACTACAAAAATGTCGCTTAGTTAAGAGGAATGAGAACGGCAATACCAAAACGCCTACCCAACCCAGGAGCGATCTAACCCAGTGGACTTTGTAGACTTTTTTGCCGGGGTGCGTGACCTCTGGCCCGATGCCCAAACCTACAGATATGAACCGAAGGCATGCTACCTTCTTCGACGACAGTCTTCTCTCCAAGTCGAGAACGTGATCTTCAATGAGCTGAGGGTCATCTCCCTCAAGGTCGGCAACCGCTTCTGTGAGAAGGCTATGGATTGACTTGACGACCCTGATGTCTTTCTCGTCGAACTCTCGAGGTTTGTTTAGATCAACGTCGAGGAAAGGATATTCAAAAGCAGGGATGGCATCAAACTTGCGATTGGCAGAGTCGGCTGTGAGGCCTAGAAATTCGTGGAAATGAGCATGCGCGAGACCCTCCAGGAGACAATGCATGGTGTCGACGACAATTTGACGAGAGGGATCCCAGTACGATAACCTCCAGAGTGTTGACCATCGCACGCCGTGTGATGCAAATAGTTTGTTGCGCTCCACCAAAGTTCCGGCGTTCTTCCAGAGCTCAGCATGGCGACGCACTTCGTTCTTGTCCCTAAGTGCCCAATCTTCAGTCTGGATATCTGTTCTACCGCAAGTCGACCTGTGCCAGCAATGGCACGCAGTGCAATAAAAGTGACTCGTTGGACCCGCCAGCTGAGCAGCCTTTCTCGCCGCCGGGAGGTCGCACACAAGAAACGCTATAACGCTGCGCGTAACCTGACCAGAGGCATGGAGAGCTGTGCGGGAACAATGTATCCCGCGTTCCCAACTTTCTACCATGTCGTCAACCACGGGATCAAGGAAGTAATTCAGCTCATCACCCGAAGGTTCTGATGGTCCAGGGATGATGCCAGCTAAGTACATGTGTTCAGGTTTATACCAAATATTGAGGGGGAGGTTCAAACATGCACATGAGATGATGCCAGTAGAGGTTGAGGCATTTCGCTGGAGATTGCCCTCAATGTTGAAAAAATCAACGTTAAGCGTAAAAGCGTATCGACCCTCGACGCCTCTATCGATGAACAAGGATTGCCCGGAAGGACCCTTGAAAGTGCGAAAGAAGTCGGCATCCCAAACATCCTTGATAATATGTGGTGGGCGCCCAATGGACGCCTGCAAATCATCGCAAGGCTTATCCATCAACACTTCAAGGTCGGGACGAGACAACAATCCAGCAAGGTAGTCGTGGAAGTGGTGATACAGGAATATTTTGATCGGCTCCAATTGCCCATCAGCAGAGGGCTGCAACAGCGGCTCGTCGCAAGGGCCGTCCTCTGGTATCGGAATATTGTGGCACTTCGTGGGGTATTGGGCGCGACTTGAACTAAGGCAGGCGGTCGGTTTATAAGTACAGTTGCATGCTGGACAGACCGCGTAAGTTGTAGTCTGGGCGTCGAGCTTGAAGCGCGAAAGGGCGGTTTCCATGGAGCGCGGGATTTGAGACAGTGTGTTTTGACGGCGAGACTCAGAATGAGGGTTCTGAGCATCCATAGCAAGGCTCAAAATGAGGGCAAGGACTCCTATGAGGAATTCCCCGTGTCTGCGACCGATGCCAAAAATGACGACGGAGATGGCCCCTAGAAAGAGGGAAATCTGGGCAACCTCGTCACATAGGTCAATTGGCAAGTCGAAATGGTGGGCTTCATGTTTATTAGTCGAAGGGCATAAGAAGGATGAAAAAAACTCACACGGATCGAATTCGAGCGGCTCGGATGACACAGTAAGTGCATCTTCCTTGTCGCAGAGGAGTCTGTGCATGTCATCACACGACACCTCTAGCTGACTTCTGCGAGAAACGATACACGAGACCTTGTGCTTGACTTTTCTGAGGGCCGTCTTGATCACAGCCAGTTCATCTCGGATGGTTTGAATAATATTGCTGGAAGTCGCAGAGAAAATTCGACCGCGAGCCCTGTCTATCCGTGACTCCACAATGTCCAAGGCTGCTTGAGCCTTTGACTGGCGCCGCTTCTCGGCAGCTTGAAGAACAAGGGCAATGTGTCTGGGAAACAAGTAAGTTAGGGAACGTGTGTATGATATGATGCTTACTGCGCGTCATCTTCCGTGAATCTAGCTGTGCCGTCCAGAGAATGGTAGACCTTTCCCTTGTCTTGTTGAACTTCTGATCGCGAATTCCAGAGTTTGCTGTGACTGTCTGGATTGGCGTCGTTGTCTGCGAACGTGATGGCAAATAACTCGGCGGCGAGATCGTCGACCTGTGAAGTATTAGGCTCCAGCTGCTGGAGAGCGAGATGAAGCACGGATGCTTCACGTTCAGACGACGAAGGCAAGTCGGCATCTTGCAATAAATGTATGGTTTTCTGAGCGATAGGCACTTCTTTGCCACCAGGATTACCAGGTATGCCGTCCCCTCCAACTTCGCAACAACGCGCGCACTTGCAAAAAAACATGCGGCTAGGCATCTAAACAAACGTCAGATGATGCACTATACACACGTCGTTGATCTGACCTTTGAGAGAAAAGAAAAGGGGGTAAAATAGTACAAAGTCACACGCATATACGCGTGGTGACATCTAAAGAGTCAGATAACGTATAAGGTAAGGTCTGGATCCCAGGTTGTTAGGGGCGATGCCAAATTACAAGGAACTTATGAGGACTTACTAATTCTATGAGACAGGGCGCCGGATCTAAAACGCGAATGTAAAGCACAACTTCTGAAGACGCAAACGTACTTTGCTTACCGATCTGTACAAGCTGTTATGACAACGGTCGTAGTCGGACTGGGATGGGTAAGCGAAGGACGACAGTCCTAAGCTATCGTCGTGTGTCGGTTGAACGTCAATATACCTGGTAGCCTAAGCCGTCAGGTTGTGACAGAACGGAAGGGGAGGTAAGCTTCTAAGGCAGCGGCCGAAGAAGGGTTTCGTGTTCGACGGTTAAGTCTAGACGAGGGATCGGTATCGACTCAAAGACAAAACAGTCTAAGAGAAGATGTATCGGACTCAAGGATAGCGATCCGAGAGTATAGAGGGTTCGTGATCAGACTCAAGAGAATATACAAGTCAAGGTAAAACCCAGTAGAATCAAGTTAAGGAATAATAGTACAAGTGGATCGACTATATATAGGTAAGGATCACAGTGTTCAGGGCAGGTCTGGTAATCGTACAAGGGTCAGGAAAGATATATCGGGAAGGCATGAGCAGGCAGGAGTCCATGCGGTCAGGGATAGGGTTCTGTGGGAAATCAGGAAAGGAATAGCCATGAGGCCATAGATCAGGGTTAATGAAGGTGCTCATCACGATCGGGCGGCGGGGATCAGGAAGTGCATCAAGCAGCTGGTGAATCGTGAAGAGATGAATGACATTGTGAGAGGTTAGTTAAAAAAGATGGGCTCCATGTTACGTAACACAAGCATGATTTTTTTGATGATCTTTACTTCATAATGATTAATTAAACTACGACCCCAAGCTATGACAGTACCAGTACATCAAAATCAGAAAGTAAAGTCGATTGCCAATTGAGGACGCTCAAATACTGAACGACTACATAATCAAGCTCCGCCGGAATTTGGCGCTCAGCGCCCGACGTTGGATGTAAGTAAGAAATATCGATTACAGTGTTACAGTGGTACAAATATCATCAGGCTATTCTGTTCAGCGCTGGGTTACACTGGATGTAAAGAATGACTGATTATGAGCAGTTCTTACCTGGTGAGACATGCAGATCCACAGCCAGTTCAACATCGCCCGCTGCAAAGCTACGCATAATGTGGAGAAGATCCCCGGCAGCAGTAGCCGAGTAACCTCGCAAAGTAACACGCTTGACTTGAGGAAGAGCCTGAATCCATGCCGCGGATAGCGCCTATGACCACCATTAGTATTGAAAAAGTGCTGTAACAACAACACACACCAATGGATCACCCGCAGCACCGGGGACCGAACCATCTGAGTAATCAATTACCAAGTGTTTGATGCGGACCATGGAATGGGCGCCCGATAAACACATCATTGCTGCACTAGAATGACCATTAGGCAGGGAAAGGACAAGATGTCCGATGCTGTCGCAATAGCTAACACATTGCAAAACGGAGGTGATGTAGTCGGGCGATGGATTATGGGCTTGTAGGGAAATATAAAGACAGGCGAGGTTTTGTGGTTTACTATGACTCCGAAGCACTGGAAGGAGATGCGACAGGGGTCCATCCAGAATAGACAAAGAAAGAGTCAAAGGAGTGATGATTCGATTGGCCCTCCAGGGACCACCAGGTGGCGGAATGACGCTGAGGGTACTGATAGCTGGGTGACGGGCCAGAAAACGAATCAGTGTGGGTGGCGCACACTCCCCATCGACTCGGAGTTCTATAAGCATTGGGATCGCAAAGTGGCGTAGGAGTTTGTCCCATTGTGCAGAACTGAGCTTGACAGAACTCAGTCGAAGTTTTTCCAAACATCGGGAAAGACGGATGGTCTGAATGGTGAAAGGAAGAAGCTTTGGGGAAAAAAACGTCCGCGAAGATGCGTCAAAGGCTTTCAGGGTGTTTCGGACCTACACATGCCTGAATTTGGGCGAGGCCAGTGACGGACGGTGAGACATCGCCATCGCAGAAACCCATGCACGTCAGTTCTTCGACGCCGGAGGCACGGATGTTTTCCAGTAATCTAACAATTTGAGAGAAAATCGGGGAAGTGAGAATGTTGAAGTTCCAGAAAAGTGTGATGTATCGTATAGATTTGCGGGGAACTGGACTCAAGGAAGTGCGAAAATGCTGGATAGCTGTGAGGATTGCAAATCGGAATCCAGCCAACTCAACACCATACGCGGCGGACGAAAAGTGTCCATTCGTCTCCAAGTAGACAAAACGTCAAAATTTGGCGAGTCTACGCGAATGTGGAACAGGTCCTGCGGAGAAGTTGGGAAGTTTCTGTCGAGGAAGAAGAGCGGCGCAGCGATTTCTCTCAGCAGGGGAGAAACTTGCGTGACTGAGCGCAGATCTCGCGCTCCTAGAAGGGCGACGGTAGCGATGAGGATTTCCGCAGGTAGGGACCAAATGAACGCCTTAGAGTTGCACGGCTCATAAAGTATTACACGCTTGATCGCAAATGGACCTAGTTGAGCATCCGCTTTGCGCTTCAAGAAAACGTCAGACTAGAGTCTGAAATCAGTAAAGATAAGTGTATTTAGGAGTGATTCCATACTGCCTCCCTGAACAAACGCTTCGTCGTCAAGCTGGTTAAGTCCGTATGGTGGCGGCTTAGCTTTAGCTACAGCTTCGTCAACGCTGAAGCAAATATTTGAAATTGGAACATACCGAAGCATTGGAATATGCCGCAATAACTTGACATATGTCGCCTGTGGAGTACGATTCCAAAGTACGTCGCTTTCGAGGGGTGATCGAATCACCAAAGTCGATTTTGCGCTTCAGGGATGGTGCACTGCTTTCCGGTGCGCTGATGTCCTGTAGCATAGGTGTTAAATCGAGCCTGATGTACATATGAAGGATCTCACCTTCGAAGGCCCAGGGAAGTCAGTCTTTGAAACGAAGTCCTCCGACTGGTCAGTCTGTGAGACGAAGTCCTGTGACTGCTGCAAGAAGAATATAAGTCACGAGGAATAGAGGTAAAATATATGGGGCGCACATCATGAAAAGCCCTTTTTGGACCGGAGAGGCGACTTGTCGAGTTTCCCATCGCAAAGGTGGGATATATGATTGAACATGATCTTGATGATATTTACTTGTTTTAAGTCGCGCGAAGTTGTTCCATGGACAATTGTTCCGGGGACAGGGAACTTGTTGTTTGTTTGATATGTCCGGGGGATACAGTGGCACTCACTGAAGCGAGTATGGGTAACTGGGAGATAAAATACTGAATGCAGCCTAGGATGAAGTCTAGGCGCAATACCGTTGTGAAGTTACGGGTAGTTGTAAGTACTACAACGACCTTGCGGGTGTATTTGTATTTAAATATTACAGGACGGAGCTGAGCAGAATCGCAACTCACTCATGCCGTGCACATTACCTCGCCACAAAACGTCTGCAGCCCGTGGCATACGCTTTAACCCATACACTCGGCCCTACACTTCAAGCAATGAAAGTATTGCACCCATCACCGCACCTATAACGAGGACATATGCCTTGTATATTGATGAAATGGCGCTGAATACTGCTGTAAGTAAAGATGCCATGGCCGTTGGCCAACAACGACTGAACCGACCATTCATAGCTCGAGCGGATGGGATCCGCTATGTTAATCGACGAACCCCATGCACTTGATGGGACAATGGGCAGTCAACAAGACGTTCCAATTCAGAACATTCATCTGGCAGACGATGAGGTTTGTAAGATTGTTACGTAGCCGGGATCCGCGACTGACCTTGCAGTTTTCAAAGATGAGAAGCACATTGCTGGCAGCGAACTTCACGGCCACTGGTGCCAACCACGTCAGTCCCTGTATGGGGCGCCTGTCTCCAAATCAAAGAAAACTTGTTCGGAGCCTAGAGAAGGTGGTAAACAGGTGTATCGATCGTAATTGTGAAGAGGACCATCCTACTACTGACCTCTTACGCGAGAGGATCTATGCAGCACTGGAGGGAGCAGTATTGGGCATAGAGGATGATGTTATGCGCAGGCATGTCGCGAAAGCCGAGAACTCCAAAACAAACGACGACGGACACGTAAGACGGTCGTTTGGTGTCCCAGTAATATCTAATAATGAAATTCATCAGAAGCTTCCAACAAACAATGTTATCCCACCTGCAGCACGATACATTTTTGACGGTATGAAACGTGGATTATTTTCACTTGGAACAGTTCTCGGCGCACTTCGTTCAGAGCAGTTCCAGAACCATCGAAAGTAACCCGTAGGTCGAGAGAATGTTGGATTACAAAAATCGAATGTACACCAGTGGAATCATTAGTTAGTACGAGGAATCAATGTGGGTGACCGCTTACATGACAGAATTCCTGAGCCATTCATGTTTATATTTATTGGTCTGCCCATACTTTCGCTCGTACAATATTGACCTGGAAGAAAATCACCCGCAGTTCAGTAAACGGACACTTGTCACTAATACTGGTACATACAGTAGTTCTGGTCAACATTGTACAAATGGAACCCAAGTTATCCGATTTACTAGTGGGCAACGATAATCTCCATCCTCTGGAACTTCTTTTTAGATACCATGAATGATGAATGTTGTTCAGTCAACCAGGTAGGATCATAGAATGCTGTTGGCAGGCCCTGAATTGCAGTGCGAGAAGAATCCCGGTTAGCATTACGAAAACGCTTGGCAGGCTTGCTTCCGCGAGGAGTGAAAATCGCGGCACCTGTCAACCGCTGCTGGTCAATAATCTGCATCTCGTGACTGAAATCTGCTCTCCATGGCATGCTCTTCCGACGAAAGACCTGAACATCGCCATCTCCGTATTCACTCTCATCAGAGCTCATGCCATCTTTCCAAGATTCTCCATCATGGATTGGAGATACACCCACACAACCTGATCATCTTTTCCTGTGGCATTCCTATCACTAAGTAGCAGTCAATGTGACTTTTTTGCGAGTTTCGAACTTCTAGCGACTAGCTCAATATTATTCTGCTCTGAATGAAACAAGTCAACTGACCGTCGTCCTGCGAGTGAGAACCCTAGCGAGCCGCAGTCGCTCATTCGTCTGATCCACGAGTCGATCTCCCACTTGTTGCATGGTCTTGCGAGTACCGTCACCGAGGCTGAGAGGCTGAGCTTTCCTCCAACACTTGCGGCATTGACCGAATTTCAGTTCGATATCATCTCTGATTGATTCAGTAGATCGTCCAGCCCATCCATTGCTCTCTTGCAAAGTCGCATACTGGGAGCAGAGGAAATCGATGACTTTTTGGTTCCATTCGGACTTGTGTGTGGTCGCCATATCCCATTGCAGTGCAAGCGGGTCAGGGCCTGGGCCCATTTCATCTGCAAAAGACAGTATAGCTTCGCACGACGCTGGGACATGAAGCATATACTCTTCATCTTTTGTGGCGTGGAATGCGGTTTTGAACAACTCCCGAATATTTGCCTGACGTTTCCGTGAGCAGAGTCATGTGCTTTAAATGGTTACGGACCTTGTTATCTCGGCGCTGGTTATTAGTAAAATTTTCGACGGGAGGCTTAAGCGGTTTGCGTCCTGAGCGAGGTCCTCGGGGAGATGTTGTTTGTGGAATCTGAAGAACCTTCACGAGCGCCTCAGCAAGCATACCAACAGTCGCATGCACAATCGGCACGTCTCCTAGGAGTGATGTCAGGGGCCGTCCATTACCGGTCGTCTGAGGTTCCTTGTCTGCGTCAGATTCTGAGCTGACGTCAGGAATCTATGATGTGCGGTGTCAGCAGAAAATGTACATGTGAAAGTCGTGGACTTACGGGTGCAAACCCAATGATGTTGGTACATGTGGCGACAGGTTTTTTGCCCACGAGGTGCCGCCAGGCAGGTGCGGATGTGGGTGACTGAGTGTTGGCATGTCGAATTTGGCTCTGTGAAATTGTTAGAACCTTACGCACCAGAAATTCAATTCGATACATACATTCAACGAATCAATCTTGGAACTATAACTGGCATTCAAGCGGATCAATTCAGCTTCTTTGTCGGCCAAAAGTCTATCTTTCGCTCAACGCATCTCGTGTTCAAATCGAGCCTCTTTCTGGCCTATTTCAGTGCGAGCCTCGTTTTGGGCCTTTGCCACATCATTCTGTCAATGCAAATTAGAATGTTGATATGACTGCGAAGGTACCCTACCTGGAGGTCCACCACTTCTTGACGGTGGTTCTGATCCAAGGAGGCGAGGGCATCAGCATTGTCGCGCTGAAGAGATTGGTTGTGTTCTTGATACTGTACAATGACTGACTGCATATCCAATTCGCGAATGTTGGAGCTGATCTGAAGCCAGTCAATTATGAACGCGAGGGATGTGAGATTATGCGTACCTGCGCGTGACGTTTTCGGAGCAAAAGATCGCGGTTGCTAAAATGTAGCTCACGCACATCTTCACGCAGCTTAGACGACTGATCAACTTCTTTGAGAAAGACTTTATTTGGCTAAAAATTTAGTTAGCTGACTCTAGGTAAATTGGATGTCTCGTACCCGCTGCTCGTCAGTCATCTCTCATTCTACGAACAGACTGCCAAGGATTTGCCAACTCCATTGGAGAGTCCTCATTGGAGGGAATGACTGGCTGCGGTGGGTATGTGTGGATTATTGCTGAGGAACGACAGTCATCGTGATCTACTGCTTGCCAACGCAGGTGGGTACGTATGGGTTGCTGGCGGATGAAGATCACTGAGGGGATGGGACTCCACAACGTCAAGTGCCTGATCGTCGGAAGAGAACAAGGACATCAGACGAGACATCTTGATGCAACAAATTATTCTACAATCCGCAACTTATCAAGACGACTCACCCTGATTGTGTAACCCAAAGCGAATACTTGGGTTGGTATCCATACTGATGTGGGGCCTTAGGTAATTACTGACTACGAACCGACCGATTCAACCGAACAAAACGTTCCGAATTGTGCAAATGCTAGGCAAGGTCTGGAATACTAAGACGACTACTGATTCTCCTTCGGGGATAACAACACATTCGACTACTACTTCCCGACTCCTTCTGGAAACACGGAGTTTCTATTGTTATAATTATTTACCATTGTGTCGCGCCTTGGCAGATGTGTTTTTCAGTTGCATCTGGATTATATCTCCAACTGGCCAACACCCTTGATAGTCAGCCAGTTCCGGAAAACGGCCTAGAGCCTCGAAAAGAAGTAAATATCAAGCGGCCATAGCAACTGCACACGTACCTCACTATGAACTTCTTGCAACGCAGCTGGAGTTTCATGCTTCTTGCTCTTGCTAACGTCGCAGTGTTTCTTGATATATCGGTGAACGCACGCCTAATGTCACGTCACGTCAAGATGATGAAGGGAAACAAAACTAATAAGTGTAATATCACCTTGAGATTCTTGAAGTGTTCATCATCCCAATTGAGCGCCATTTCCAAGTTGTACCCACCACGGCCAGGACGCCCCACCTCACCATCCGGTTTGGGGATTTTAGAGTCCTTGGAATCTATGGAGGACAAGGAAGAATATGTTGACGCCTCGCTGTTCGGTGTGAACTGCTCTGCAGTGAAGGAGACTAATTTAACGACTTTGGGGGTAGGCGCGCGAGGAGGGATGGTGTGGTTCCACGAGACATGGTCATGAAGACGCGGGAAGGAGTAAGAGTGTGTCGCCTGAGCAGAAGAGTAGAGAATGCCATCTCTTCTTGTGAAGATATCAAGACGAACGATAACGCAGGACAAAACATTTCCGTGTGATATGTTAATAATGGAAGGGCCTGGGGAGGACCTTCAGACTCGTAAAAAGGAATGACAGGAGTAGAGGATTGAGGCATGACTGACTTTGGATGTGAAGAAAGCGAGGAAGATATTTAAATGATGGATGACGGGTAATGTGGGCCTAGATCGGAAACCCAGTGCCCGCACAGGGTTGCCAAGTAAATGGTGTAATATTCTTATTGTATTAAGCACCTTATAAAGACACTCAACCACACAAGGTCTCTGAATTGACAACTGCCGATGCTTTTCCTATCGACCAACGATTGCAAAGAATATCGCCTTGAAGGGTGCCTCCTTGGGCACAAGAACGCAATTAATTGCCTAGCGGTCACTCGCAATGGAAATATGCTGGCAAGCGGGGGTAAGTTGAATGTTGACAATGACAATTTCACACTCACCCAAGTACCAGGCTCGGACGGCATGAGGATCTGGGACCTCAAACGACGAGTGCAGCTCCCAACTCCACGTCAAACGCCAGCCATCCAAAATCCGGCCGATCCGGTGACTTGCGCATGCTGGATAACCCGCCAAGAAGCAACACGCGAAACACTATGCTATGGCACAGGCCTGGGTTTCATAGCCATCTGGCAACAGCAAGGGGAAGGCTTGGAGGACTTTAACGCAAAAGTATCAAGATGAATCGGAACGGGTAAAGAGATTATGTGCCTTACATATGACCATACCGGCGACGATACTCATATTGCAACTGGAACACGCGACAGACGGGTTCAAGTATGGGCATTCGACTTCAAAGGACCATTGATACCGATCTTCAGTGTTGAACTCTCCACTACGATTCCGCGCACTGTCAATTTCAATCGAACACCGGGCAGAAACTTGTTAGTATTTGGGATGTATGATGGCGAGATGTAGGTGCACGTCCATGTCCATACATATCAGCAGAGGTTTAATGATAGTTTTAGCCATACTGCTTCGGGGCTCAGACGGCACTGTCATCGCTACAAATAAGGCTGGACCGATGATGTGAGCGATGTCATGAGGCAAGTCAACATTTACTTACCAATTTACCAAAGCGGGCACGCTGCCGTGGACGCCCCTCAAACACTGTTCCTAATCGACAATGTGATGAACGGATTTAGCTTGCATCAATTGGAAGACGGAGCGTGCCTACGTACCTATAATACCAATCCAGTGAAGACATTTCCGAAGCAGGTTGTTTTTGGGGAACAGGCCACCCTTGTTGTTGGAGGTAGTGACACAGGGGCGATTCATATTTTTGACAAGAATGAAGGCAGAGTTAAGCAAGTCCTGCAACACGCAGACAGGGGGCGAGTACAAACCGTAATGGTAAGTTATTTGCGTCAATCAATGTAACATTAGTTTGACAGAATGCAAGACGTACAATAGCACACACCACAGCCTGATTTTTGGAGCAACATCTACCAATGACTCAGAGCCGACAATCTCCATCTGGTGTCGCAAACGTACGATATCACCAAGTGACCGTCCTCTGGGGACGGCGATCAAGAATTTTGTGCGTGGAATAGTCCAGCTAGCTATCGCAATGGCGATCATGGCATATGTGAGCGTCATAATATGGGGTGCAAAACACGCACTGACTTATTGGAATCCAGGTGATTGGACAAACATCGGGGATCACATTGCTGGGAAATGCCTGGCAAGAGTATTCAAAGCCGAGGGCTCAAACGGATGAGCTAATGAATGCTGACATCCGTTCCTTAGTAGAACAGTACATTGAGGCGCAGAGGGGTGAAGAACTTGAGAGAGCGCGAAGCTCGGGAATGAACAGAAGACATGACGGACGATCGAAGCTCGTAAAGCCGCAAGAAGATATGCTACATGCGGTCATTCTTCTCGGAAATTGAAGATTTTGAATTCATCTAAGTACGCACCATAACTTAAGTACTTCAGAGAAGTATATAGCGACATAATCGTTAGGCGTGAAGGTACTTCAGATAAGCATGCAGTGGCAACCTGAAGTTAAGTGTGAACTACTATTTCAGTTTGAATGAAGCACGTACTTACTTTACAAATTACATTTTAAGTGGAAAGACGCTGATCTGATAGATCAGATCATGATTCACGTTATACATGCCATGTCTCAAATTCTATAAAGTCCTACATGATACAGTCTATACGGGACGATACAACAGATACTGTACGATACAATAGATACGGTACGGTACAACTAACAAACGCATTGCAAAAGTGAAAGTCCAAAAGAAAGCGAGGTTAATGGACAGACACTGCCTATATACTGAACGACTACATAATCAAACTCCGCCCGAAATATGAAAGCGCCCACTTTGCGCCCAAAATATGAAAGCGCCCACTTTGCGCCCACTGCACAATTCTGGGAAGTTCTGGCGGACCGCCAACTGAGTTTCAATGTGTAGTCATTCTCTATATTATGGCTGCGTCTTTCCAAAATTATCTTTTTCCGATTTCCGCATTGTAGTGTCGTATGCTATCTATTACTGTATTAACTATAGTGAAATTGCTGAAGTGCAACAATTAAACTTGGAACAAAAAAGAGCGCTATGGTCCACAATACCTCTCATATGCATACAATAGACAATTTGCTGTGTCCATCGTCGTCCACAACCTCCACACTTCCAAATTAGTCGTTCCCTATAAATACTGATTTCGCGCCTTCATGGTTTTCTTTCCGTTACTACAACCTTAACACGACACTGCATAGAGACTATCAAATAGACTATCAAATATAGTATGTGACGTCGTCAAGTTCACTTATCATAGTTTTAAAGCACTCTAAAATCTATTCTATAGAGTACAGAAATCATGTCTAAACGTGCTGCATCCAATGATGATGCACCTATCGCGAAGCGCATCAGAATTGACGACGGTGAGTAGCACCATTGAATTGTCGAAATCATCTACTCATCAGTTTATCACAGGGAATCAGACAGCAGCGCTGGCGGATAAACGTGCATGGGCAATTCTGGAGCAATTCCTTACCACGGACATGTCATTCGCTCAGATGGAAGAAGCCCTTTCATCGTACCTCGGCAACCGATATTCTCCAAACGATTGGAAGGAATCTCGAGATGCGCTATTTTCCGGTGACGGTGATGACGACCTCGCCTTAACAAACCTTCGTGCTGTAATGGCGAAGCACATACATCCGGGATCTGCTCCCAATGATTCTTCCTTGGCCGAAAGACGATCATCCAGTGCACGCGTTCAAAGTTCACGTAGACCAGCCAAAGTAAGCAAAAATAACATCATTCCGTTCATTTGCTAAACAGCCACATTAGTTAAAAAATCCCTACCTCGATCTGGATGCAGAGGAGGATGAGGATGAGGATGAGGAGTCGGAGGACCACGACCACAACGGCCCTTCTGATTCGCGGAAGGTTACATCTTTGCCAGGATCATCATCGGCCGCTAGGTTTGCCGCGGTCATAGATGACATGACACATAGATTCGAGGCGACACAACGCAGCTCATCGCATGATGGCCAGGCTATTCCCTCCTCGATATCTGACTTGATCCCTTCAGTTGGATTGCAGGACGAGAGAATGTATCTTCTTCATGTCCAGCGTAAGTCTTTCTATCAACGTAATGTCATTTTTTTCACTCACCAATCACAGGAAACGTCACGGATTATATCGCTGCGCACCTTCGGAAGAAAAAATTTGACGTCAAGGTGTCAGCTTGGATAGCTGGCCAGCTTTATGTGGTGGCAGACAGCCCTAAAACTATTGCCAAGTCGCTTCCTTTCTCGCTCTACCTCGCCGTGAAGCAGTATGTCCGCATATCGGATGAGGAACGTGAAGTGGTCGAGCGTACTTACAACAAGCTTCCCAACCCGGCTTGGGTGAGGATAAAGCATGGCAAGTATCAGGGCGACATAGCTCAAGTCTTCAATCCCGATCTACCGAATGGTTTCGTTGCCGTCTTAGTTCCCCCACGGGATTTCCCATACCCCATGCCTCCGAGATCTCGGTCCCTACTCGACCGATCCTGCCTTCCGAACGGGAACACAGTCTCCGACATCAATAATGGCGAAGACGTTGTAGGATTCAAGTTTAAAGGAGAGACGTATTACATGGGCCTCCTACTTCACAACTTCCACCGCGATCGCTTAGAACGTGTCGTCTGCCCTCATGCTGACGACATTCAACTCCATTTGCAATCCGGGTGGAACCAATCATTCCTTAAGAGGACTGTGGTTGCGTTCTCGATGCAGTTCTTGCATGTAGGTGATTGGGCCAGGATCGTCAAAGGAGATCTTAGTTCAGAAATCGGGGAGGTTACCTCAACCGACCATCCTGCCGGTTCTGCCACCTTGAAATTGATCTTGAGTGGACAGCGAAAGAAAGTTGAACTTCGATTACAGGACATAGAGCGCATGTTTCAGATTGGCGACGCGGTTCGAGTGGTCGCAGGCCCATACTTGGGTGTGGAAGGGTACGTCATTCAGATGGAAGATGACATATTTTGTATTTGTCAGGACGTCTCGAAGGAACAGGTGAATATCTCTTTTTAATTGATTATTTTGCAAAATCGTCTAACACAGTCCATAGGTGGAAGTTTCGAAATACTATCTAGACCGTCGCCCTCTGAGTCACGCGCTGCAAGCACGGCTGCCAACGCAGCAACTTTTTAAGCCTCCCCCCGATATCAAATCTATTCAAATAGGGGACTTCATAGAAGTGCTTATTGGGGAGCACATAGGGAAGAGTGGGATCGTGCGCTGGCTCCCCATGGGAGGAGACAATCTGTGGTTCCAGTACGGAAAATTGCAGATTCCAGTTCCCATTTCAGTTGTTCGGCGGACGCACCTCCCCCACCTCCAGACATTACAGTACACGCAAGACAAGGGTTATGACGTCAAACCTGGAGATGTTGTGAGAGTCGCCCGAGGGCCAGAGTATCAGACAAAAGGGGTCGTGCGAATTGTCGACTTTCCAAATGCTCGCTTGACTCTACTCTCTGACATTGACCATTCTCTTGTGAGTGATATTTTCCTCAACCCACGCATACCTGACTTCCTTCAGGTTGAAGTTCCCATCTCATTCGTGATAAAAGTGCGCAACGCCACCCTGGATTCATTCAAAAAGGACATTGGCCAAGAAGTATTCATCATCGGGGGCGACCGTAAGGGCTACCGAGCCACACTCTATAGTTTCACCTCCGAGAATTGCATTGTTGCCGTGCATGGGCAGCAGCGCACCAAGATCGAACCCAAGGACGTTGCAACCAGGTAAGCGACACGTACATTTTTACATTGGATGAAGTGTTCATAGTTATTCAGGTACGGAATGAGGTTAAACGGTGTGATTCTCGAAGGAATAGACATGTTGTCTTTCTGCGAGATGCGGGGAAGATCGTACTTAGCCCCACAACCTCGAAGCGTCACCCCCCCACCAGAAAAGGTTCCCCCCAGCTCGTCAGTTGCCATCGCAGATCCAAGCACGTCGTCATCCCTGTGGACCGCCAGCCCCGAGGATCCTTTGCCCAGTTTGACTGCCGAACTCGACCCCTGGACTGTCAATTCCAACGATATACTAGATAGTATTGATGCTCGATTGGATAAACTCAAAGAGGGTGAGTCACTCCACGGAGGCATCTATATCATTCATCTGATTTCATCATAGGACCGCTAGCTTGGCTGATGAAGAAGGAATTTTTTTTCCAGTTCACCACGCATCACGCGATGTTAAAAGTCTCGCCCTCGTTCATGGGAGGCAGGCTACATAACCGATTTGTGTCGACGGCTTGTCCTGATCCCTTCCTTGGTCCGAATGGACCCGCCCCCGAGGGTTGTCTTGCAGTGTCTTGCTCATCGAGCAGTGCAGGCGCTGCGATTCAACACTATCATATACCTGTCACAGATCTGAGTCCAGCTCCTCCACGCAAAAAAAACCAACAGTGCATTGTTCTGGACGGGAGTCATCGCGGTTCCATCTGTAATGTGGTTAAGTGCAACCTTAAGAAGAACACTGTAGATATTGCAATTGCTTCAACTGTTATTAATTTGCGCTTCGATCAGATTTGTCTAGTAGAACAGTCGCGCACAACTTGACAGTATACCCTATGCCATTTACCATTCACCTATACCATTCACCCATACCATTTACCGTACCATCATTGCATTACCGTGCCGAATAAACAAACGCCTCGTTCTTCCGTGTACTGAATGCCCGATGAATGCGCGACTAGTGCCCATATCATTTTATTATGCCTAAAACTTTGCATTCTCCCTAACACATTTTACGATCAAGAAAATTTGAGTTTTTAACTGGAATGGGAATGGTGGTCATTATGTAATATTTTACTGAATATTTTCCACGCTCAAATTTTTTATTTAGCTATGGACACAATTGCATTACAAATTTTTGTATTTTATATTGACATTTTCCTAAGCGGAAAACTTCAAATATTTCGATTTATTTAGACAGGACTTGGAATCTTTGTCAAAATGTGTTACTTAGCTCTGCCATTTCACCATCATTTAAATTTGTTGTTATTTCCAATGTCGAAATTCAAATTAAATATCCCTTATTTATCAATCACATTTTGATTTAAGTCTAGCTTGTGGCAAAACTCCGAAACCGCCGATGTGTGATAGTTAGCCTGGCTTAATGCACTAGAATAGCACTATAGCCTGATATGAGTGGGAGTTGCGGCGTGCACAGGCACACGAAGCTCTGGACGAGCTTCGCCGACAACTCCGACTTCGTACTCACCTCTACAAGTTCAAGGATGCGCACATTCGTGGTCAACGAGCCAATACTAGGGCGTCCACGGTGCTTAACAAAGTAGAACAAACCGTAAAAACTGCTGTTGCGAGGTATCGCAGAGCCTGGTCAGCCGTCAAGACGCTATCCGTGGTCCTGGGCAAGCCAAACTGGGAAGTCGAGCTGCCAGAGTTACGACCGGCTGATGTTCGTGGGATGACAGAAGGAGAAGCCGGGCAATCTGAAGGCACCCGCACCTTGTCCTGGATTTGGAAGACCCACGGTGTAGTTGGAGTTGGCGAAGACAGCGAGGCTGTCCTATCTGAAGGTAGGGGCCTCATCATTGACAGGCACGGGGAATTGACCTAATCCTTCGAATAGGATTGCGTATTGAATGGTGCAAGTCTCGGGCACGCGCTAACCGGTGGGCCGAAGAAGTGGACCTCCTGCAAGAGGAGATGCGGCGTGTAGCCAGCTTTCTTTCGTGGCATGCTGGGTGGTGGGAGGAGCAGGCAAATCGGAGGACCGCCCTAGCTGCACCCGAACAGGAGGGGATCAAGGGGTATGCGAAACGGCAGGCTGCTCTTCGTAGAGCCATGCGGGACCGATTCCAGAAGATGTGGAGTGTCGTGCCAGCGCTTCTCCAGTCCACGTCGCCTGCAACATCAGTGTTGTAGGGGAGCTTTTGTTTTATTCATAGCGCGTGTTGACTGAATATAGTAATATTGATGTTTGTTCCTATTGATCAGGGTAGCGCCAACGAGGGAGAACATCAAACGATCGGGTCCCTATTGATCGGGGTAGCGCCAACGAGGGAGAACATCAACCAGGGACTGGAGAGAAGCACCAGCACCAATGAGAGAATGAGGGAATCGGGCTGAGATCGATCTGACAATGATCTGGCATGCGAGCTCTCCAGCTTTGATGCTTCACAGTCAGAGGGATAAGTAGGGCAGGCAGTGTCTCTGGCTTGATGCTTCACGGTCAGAGGGATTAGTAGGGCAGGCAGTGTCTCTGGCTTCATGCTTCACGGTCAGAGGTTTAGAGGCATTTGTGCATCAAGCCTTGTGTCTAATTGTATACTTTTAAGCTTCATCACTACAGGTACAGGTGAGCCCAAGGTCAAACCCAAGCAAATGGACACGTCAGAGACCGCCCTAGTGTTCGAAGACGAAGACGAAGATGAAACTTGGGTTGAAATAGCAAAGGCTCGATCGGCCTACCGCAACACGGATCTACCTCCTGCATGCCAGGATGGACAATGGCCTAAGGTTTTCCTTCCCACAATTTACCTGTGGGCAGGAAGTCAACCGAGCCTTTGGAACATCAGTGATGATGCGCTCCTGGAAGCTATCCAGCATACCTTTGATGTCGTCTATCCAGAGGTCGAGTACACACCCACCGTGCAAGGCTCTGTTTTTGGTGTCGTATGTTTGTCAACCGTCCAATTTTCCCCTCTCACATATTTAATTTTAGACTAATCAACGTCTCTCCGAGTGGCGCAGCAATTTTGGCTCCACCGCAATTGCCATCATCATCGATTTTATGGCTCGCAATGATGACACTAGCCCCGGCGAGCTCGCTGAGTACCTCCTTTCAGATTATGCGTTTCTTTATGAAGATCCTGAGGTTATTGACAAGACGAAGACGTTCCAGTCCCCATTTATGCTCCAGCTCATAGCCACTGGCCACTTCCATGCAACATCCGGTCATGCTGATGTTCCAGCACTCAACACTGACGCTCTGGTCGTGAACGGGATTGACGGCGTGATTGGGATGTGTGCAGCTGCAGTAAGCCGTTTTTTTTTCCTTTTGATCAAAGACAATGCTAATTCACTTGTGCAGTTGGAACGCGCCCTGAGGCTCATCAACGACAACATCATTAAAGTCGAGGATGTACTTGCAGCTCCCCCGGCGCTGCGCAAGCTCATGCTCAAAACACCAAAGATGCTCAATAAGGCCACTGGAAAGGAGACCTGGACTGCCTGCGCGTTCTCGGTCAATAATTGGGGCTCAGCAACAAACTCATTCTCAAAGTCGGCTCGTACGAAGGGGAAAACCCTTACGAAGGACATCACCTCAATGGCCCGGAAGCTTCTCAAGAAATCAAACTCTAGACTCAATGACTTCTTTTCCAACAGCGACTCTGAAGAATTTGACGAGCGTGCTTTGGTTTAGTGAGTTGTCAGGATTTTTTGAGGCCTTTTCACATTTAATCAACTCCCTTTTAACAGGTATCGGGCCAAGTCCGAGTCTGTGCAGGTCTTCTTCATCATCTTTGCGTAATCGTCTGCTTGTGCTTGCCTTTCTGTCTGCTTGTGCTTCCCTTTCCGTCGCTGTTCACGCATTGATCGCTACTTTCCGCATATTTCTAATTCGCTTTTTTGCCCTTGTTTTTGCATTGATATCTCTTTCCGCGTCTTTGTGACCTTTTGGACTCTCGCTTTCTACCACTTAATGCCATCTTCCATACACAATATGATGCACTTTTCTCACTTAAAAGATGACGCGGTGCTTTCTAAGATGCTTCCAATGTCCGAAAAATAGGCCATCAAGTGAGTATTAAGCAAATTTAAGTCGAAATCAGAGGACGAGTGGCCTTTTTGCAACTTTTCACCCTTGACTCTTAATCTTCACTTTGGGTCTCTTAAATTCATCATAAGTCACTATTAAGTCATAAAAACCAATCCGTGGTTTTCCTGATGAGAGTCGTAAAACGTCCACCTAGTGTGCCGGGGTGAAGATCGAGATCTATCTCTGGTATGCTGAGACCGCTCGTGTCACTCTAGAGGACACTTTCAAGTCAAAAGAGCCCAGAAAGAGAAAAGCTTGTGCTTACTTTAAGTATGTCGCGGCTCAGGTCGTCTCTATCTTCTACCTTTAACGTGATCCTCTTGCCAAGCTCAGAAATTGCAGTCCCTGACTTAATCTCATTGTCCCGATATCCACAGTCGTCACAGTTGGTTGACATTATAATTGTGTCCTGGTGGGGCCGTCAGGAATGCAGATCCACTGTGCCTTCAATACGGACCTTAAAATAAGGGATAGAAACTTTTTTCATGCGCGTGACGAGAGGTCGGCTGCAGCGCGAGCAGACACCAGGGAACTCGAAAACTTCCTCGTTCATACCCCCTGATTGCTGTTCTGCCTCATCTGCCACATTTTCTTCATTGTCTTCTGCAGGAGGTGCCAATCCAAGCTGCCGATTCTGCTCAAGCGAACGCTCGTATGTGCGCATGTTCCACTTCAGATCGGACATGCTGCCCACGAACTCGAGGAACGAATTCCCAGATGGATCGTCTAAAGTAATGGTTATTGCACGTGTGACTGAGTCCTCTTTCGAAAGGTCTCTCTTCTCTGGCTTGTCCTGCCCTTCTTCGCCTTCCTCTTTGTCATCATCAATGATCTCCATAAGGCCATCAATGATTCCCCGGATCTTGGCGTATGCAGTCTCGTCTTGGATGCGTCTAAGCGGCTGCTGTACGCTGAGATCCGCAACGATGTCCCTGAGAAGACCCTCAACAGTTGTGAAGTGTCCACGGGAGGGCGGAAGGACGAGTTGAAATTCAGGGATGTTGATCGTACAAGCTTCTGAGCGGATGAGCTGGCGGTCGAGATCACCGCGATTAAGGACTTTTACTGTGTACATAGTACCTTCGGCTGTCTCAGAGATACGATATTAGGATGTACGGGTAAAAAAGAAAAGGGTGCGCACGTCTGATCTTCCCCGCCGACTGAATCTCGTTGTTTGAGTGGCCGCAATGTTCGCAGCGGAAACTCATCACAATGACTTCCCGGAAGAACGGGATGGACGTGAGCATCATTCGGGTCACTCCCTGACGGACGTGAGTACTATTCAATACCGCCAGCAATGTGAGTATTTGCGAACGCACCTGCTCCCCACACTGCATGCAAAGAGACTCGATCTCTTCGAGTGGTCTAGCGCTGATATCTTCTTCATCTCCGGCATCGGTTTTATCGACAACGTCTGCGATCGGAGGGAAGAATTCGAGTTTTTCTTCAGTCTGAGCCATGTACTAGCTAAAAGGTTAGATGGTGGAAATCGCAACAAAGTTCATAGATATGTTCCCAGTGTCCTGTAGTGAGACCATTGGACGGAAGATGGTCGTTCATTCTTAACAGCACGTGCACACGTGACCTGTTAGACACTGTATTCCATAGGTATCAGGACAACAACGGTTTGACGCCACTGGATCTTCATCTTGTGCGCTCGAGTACGGAAAATGTCCAAGAAAATATTAAGTATTGGGGGCGTTGAATTGAAATGTACACAGCGCTACGAGCATACACTACAACTTGAATACCGATCATATGCCTCTAAATACATCAACGGAGAACCTGATACTCTTATTCACTGCATATCGAGAAACACGTCCATACCTTCCTCGTGCTGGCCTTCAGCAACCACCGACAATACTTTATTGAGCCAGGTGTCGCCAACATATATGGGCTGCTCCATGTGCTCCATTATCATGTACTTGGGGGTGAAGTACCAATTAGGAAGCTCTCCTCCTTCAGACACCTTGATAGACGGCTGCGCAATTGGGGCAAGGAGATCGCGTTCCTCGGTCGTCATTGACCGGAGGTCAGCAATATCTGACACATCGACAAATACTGGTTGGCGAGCTTCGTTTGACAGGTAGTGAACTGGCGTTATTTGCACAGGACGCTGGTCTTGCATTGGACTGAATGCTACATCGGCGTTGCCATACAGGAATCGGAGACGATCCTGTGTGGGAAACGACCAGGGCACCCAATCAAAATCAGCTTCATCCATCCATCTAGTCTGCTGACACCATCGATGCTTCTGCTGCTCCCATACTTGCTTCTCAAAATCATTCTCCCATGGCTCTGATGGATCGGGCTTGACTCGGAGAGTCAGAATGACACGATGTCCCAAATTCTGATAGTACGTTGAAAAGGCATGAGCAGAATCCTGAGGCACTTGGACGGATAATGAAAGTGGTTCAGAGGACGTGGAAGAAATGTGGCCTTCGTGAGTCAAGTCTGCAGGAGCTGCCACAAATTTGATCTCTCTGCATGGACGTTGGAAGACCTGAAAGTTTCGCGATTGCTGCCTAGAGGGGTCCATGGAGGAAAATATGGATGGGACCAATGCCTTGACGTATGACATGCCTGGCTGTGATCGGTTCTTGAGCTCCCGAGGACGCCATTCGTTGGCGGGTGTCGAAGACACGCACAACTCCAAAGGAATGTCTGTCCGACTCGTGTATCCTGTCCGATGAACAGTGGCCGTGATATTCACTGACGAGTCTAGAAAACGCGCAATCAGATAACCAGACTAAGGTTTCCATTCCACTGGAACACACCTTGATTAATCCGAGCTCCATCGGGAAAGGATACCTCAACCGTGTAGTTGCTCGACAGTTTATCGAGCAGTTGTTCCCTTTGCTGCGGTCTCTGACCAGGGCCTACGGGTGACATAGATACGTTAACACTGGGCGTTTCATCTTCAGTTGAGACGTAGAACGGGTTGAAGGCTGTTATTCCCGCAGGAATATTCCAAGTCGTGCCATTGCTAAACCTGATCTCGACGAAGTACTCGTAATTCGATTCGCTTCGTATAACCTGTCGCGACATTGAGCTCAAGGCGGAATCAGTAGCAATTTCCTTACATCCACATCTCCAACGAAATCTCGCCTGCCCCGCACACCATAACGGTAGTCATATCCTGGAGGGTAGTTTGTATTTGGCACCAGAATCCCGAATTGGCTTGTGAAGGTTGTTAGCGATGGATCTGTTCACAACATCAAACTGTGACTCTATTCAAGAATTCTCGACCCGTACCTGCCCTCTCCGCACCAACCAGAAGAGTCTTGCTCTCAAAAGCAATCCGTTCTTCCTCGTGCACAGACCACAAGTCCTTATTATGTTCAGGTTTCTGGGATGCCCACTCGAGCGCCCTTAGTGGCAATTCGTTGTAATGTGGGTTCCCAGAGTGCTGGAGAGGCATCCGGGCGCGAAACACATCACGAGTCGAGTCCATAGAGCTGTATTTGGATTCTGGTCTTATCAGCGCATCATGCCGTCAGCAAAACTGCATCGAGGACATGAGAGAAACTGGTCACCTCAACTTCCAGAAGATCATTTCCTTGTAGCGCAAGCCAAGGCCATAGCTCTCGACATCAGCGCATGCTGGTCCATTGAGTTTAATCCTGACGTCTCCTGCAATGACATCGCCGGGAACCATGTCAGGCGCTCTCACCCAGGCCTGTGCCCAACACTGTGGGGGTGGGGGTGGTGCATTGTGCGGCTCTCTGTAGAATTTTAGAGGATTAGTGAACACAAGGATGCCAGCTGCCGCTAAGGCGGGCACAACAAGTAGCCAGCGCAGCATCTCTGGGACAATATATGAAAATAAGGGGACGCAATCGTGCCCAGATCATCTGTCTAGCCTTTGTAGTCAAATGACGGCGTCTCTTTGAGAGGGCACGTGACGAAAAGGGACGAGAAAATATCTGTAGGCGGGGCCAGTGCAGTTAACATGGAGCTGCGCGACGTGAGGACACCGGGGTGCGGTAAGACACCGGGGTAACATTCTCTCACAGGGCCATCATTGGACGAGGCACTGAAGCCACAGGTGACAGGACGTGTAATGATCAATAAATTGATACCTTCCTCAAAGGCATAAAAGTAGAGTCCATGTGCCTGAGATCGTTGTAGAGACCTGGCCGATTCAATGACGGAGAGGGCTTATATTTATGTGCCAGCGAAGCCATTCTTAGGACACTATTAGTACTACCAACGGACCAGAAACCAGAAGCTGTGGACTAACCTGTCGTCGCGAAAGTGATCATTATTAAGAATGAACGTTCATTCCCCGACTCCCACGATTAGTGGGAGAGGGTTTTGTAGGATCCAAACGTGCAGGCACCTATACCGCGATGCGTGGGAACGTTTTGTGTGAGAATGTTTGGGTTAAAACTGTACAGTTAATGGAATGACTAATGAATTTCACTGTGCGCGATTAACCATTAAAATTGGTTCGTTCAATTCCATATAGTCTGTCGTCTGACTCGTTTCGAATTCGAAGAAAATTGTGTACGTCTTTTCCTTTGATCTCGGTGTACTTGTTTTCTCGAATTGACCACCTTTGTATTCAGTTATATTACAATGTCCGTGTTTCTCTTGAAACGCCCCAGCACGCGTCCTCGTGTTCTTGATGCTACGGACTGCCCGCCTCATAATATTCTTCACAATATACAAAAATACCCTCTGTACTACAATGCTTTGTACTACCCGCAATACAATGAATCCGTTTATGCAACAGCCGAGAATTTTTGTCGTTGGTTGCAATTGTCACTCTCCTCCCACTGTGACAGTTTGTGTCTGCTATGCGGTCCCTTTCGTCGATCCCTCGCTGTGATTTTTGATGGGGTAGGTCTCTCCATCCGTGTGGATGACATCTCGATGACTTTCACTCGTGCTCATTTCGAGGTTGCTACGTACGCGCATTGTAGCGTGTTCGATCGCTTTAAGACTTATCAAGCAGCTGCTCAGCAAGGCACTCCCCTCCCAACTGCTGCCTCATGCATCACGTCCAGACTCAAAGATGATCCTCGTTGGTTTTCTTACCCGGATGCTTGCTATGCAGAAAATCTAACTGCTTTGTCTATGCCTGCACTGCGCGATGCTGCACTGCGTGTTGTGACTAAAAAGTCGGATGCGCGGAATAAGGAGTGTAGCATCAATGCAATCGTGTCTCATTTCACGGCTAGACGCACGAAACTTGCCAGCATGTCGGATGACGTCCTCTTCAACAGTCTCTCGATGGTACCTGTCCCACCTGCTTGCACGACAACGCGGGGTACTCTGCTTGCTGCCGAGTTTCATAACTTGTATGGTCCAGAGGTGGCCACTGCCATACGCACTCCTCCTGCGATCAGCGCCTCTCTCGTTATCGATTTAGCGGCTACGCGAGCCTCTGAAGCCATGTCTTTGCCGTGGATTTTGGCATCTGTTGATGATCTTGCTTGCCGTCTAGAGAAGCTGAAACGCACTGACGTCCAGCTGTGTATTCGCCGATTTGCACCGCGCTATCGCGTGCTCTACAACAAACTCTCTCATCGAAAAACGTGTAATGCGCTCGCTAATCACGTTCGACAACGTGCGCTGTCCCTGTTTCATGCTGGAGCGAGTATTTTGGGTGATGTTTATCTTGCGTATTTTCCGTTCTCGACGTTCGACTCACTTTCGGATAAGGACGTTTTCTGTCAGATCATTGCTCACAAATTCGGTGTGCTCATTACTGAACGTTTGTCGCGGGAAATTGTGTCGCGGGCCGCCGGGTACAGATCAGCGCGTCTAGAACGAAAACAGAATGCACTGGCAGACATGAATACTATTCGCATGGAACGAGCACAGGATTGGCCAATGCCTGTTTCAAAGGAGGTGATTTTTGATTGTTTGAATGGCTATATGAAAGGTACTATGTGGACTGAGCCGCCTGTATGTGCCGTGTGTTCGCAGTACGACAGAGCTGCTGTTGACGTTCATCTATCAGGAGACGTTTCGTCCTTGAATCTAGATCTTCTCCGCGTCTCAGATGACTTTGTTATCAGAAAGTGCATTGTTCAAGGCATGTCGTCGTGCTTCACTTTTGATAACGATCTGATTGATGGTCTAATGTTGGAGAAGCGTGGTGTAGTGTTTGAAAATTCGAGGGCCGTTTCACTCAAGATATGTCCACAGTGCAAATGTTCCTTGGCGCAGGAGAAGATCCCTTCATTAGCGCTTGCGAATGGTTTGTTCCGTGGCAGCCTCCCCGACCAATTTCACGATCTGACTTGGGTTGAGGAGAAGATATGTGCCATCTATTCCATTACTGCACATGTCACCCGCTTATTTCAATCATCTGACCCGTCGCAGCCTAAGGTTTTTCATGGAAATACGTGCGCTCATGACACGAATGTTATGTCTACCGCTTCCGTGTTGCCACGGACCCCCGCCGACATCAATGGTTTTCTGAGTGTTGTATTCATCGGTCCTCAACCGTTCGATCCGAAGCGTATGGGCATGTTGTTCCGCGTCCGCAAACATAAGATCTGGTCTTTTCTTGTGTGGTTGAAGTCTCACAATTGTTTGTACGCTGACATTGAGTTAGATTTGGCTGTATTGGATCAGTATCCAGCAGACGGCTCCCTTCCTGGTCTACACGAGCGTGTCGTGGAGGATCGTGAACTTGATGCTCGACGTGTTTTCAATTCCGAGACTGCTGGTTTTGCAACTCATCCTGCTGAATTACTGGAAGCCCCAGACACGCCGGCGAGCGATGTTGCAAGTGATGAACCGATAACGCTGCTTGAAAAAATGGGTGTATCGGATCCTGAGTGTGACAAGGTTAGCGGCAGAACTTTTGTGGCTTCCGCAGTTCGAAACCTGATACGTCCTGATATCGTCGTACACCACAGCGCTGATGCCGTCCCCGAGTACAACAACCCCCGTCTTTTTCCTGGCATGTATCCGACACTGTATCCATACGGGATTGGCGGCTTCGAGGACAAATCGCGTCTGACACCGTTGTCGTTCGACCGGCAGGCCAAATACTGCCTTAACGTCTCGGATCGTGGTTTTCGATATCACGAATCCTTTATTTTTGTCATGCTGAATATGCTACAGAGACGTCAGGCTCATCTGCAAACCTATTTTGCTGTGCGTAAATCAAACTTTGACTCGGTTGCTCGTAATTTAACCAGTGTCTCTCCTGACGTGCTCATACGACTCGCAAATCGGCTCGAACAAGAACACAAGCTGTCGAATCTCAGTACGGATGAACAGAATGCGCTCAAACTCCTCCGTCAAGTTAATACCATGTCCACTCGCATCCCTGGTTCACAAGCTTCGAAGATCTTTGTGAGGAACGAGATCCGAAACTATTACGGGTATTTTGGCTTACCACATATTTTCTTTACATTCAATCCAAATCCAGCACATAGCCCTGTGTTTCAGGTTATGTATGGAGATTATTCCGTTGATCTTTCGGAACGCTTACCTCGCATGCCCACAGGTCGTGTTTGTGCAACACGTCTCGCTCATGACCCTGTCGCTGCCGCTGATTTTTTCGAATTCTCTTTCAGGTGTCTTTTCCGTTACCTTCTGGGTTGGGATTTTGATCACGATCGGTCTGTTGACGGCGGTGGTATTCTAGGACACATTCGTGCATTCTATGGTACGAGTGAATTCACTGAGAGAGGAGTTCTTCACGGACATTTTCTGATATGGTTGGAAGGTGGTGTGAATCCTTCAGAGCTTCATGATCGGCTTCGAAATGACCTGAGTTATCAGGATAGATTTTTCAAATTTTTTGAAGACGCTATACACCATCATTTGCCGGAAATTGATGATGCAGTAGACTCTGATTTCGAGCCTCGCGTTCAACGACCGCCATGTCCTCCGGAATCATCGGATGCGGCCTTAGACATCTTGAATAGTTGGGAAGCAGCCTTTGTGACCGAGGTGAAACGATGTGGCGAAGTGCTCCAACGACATACGTGCCGGGCTGTTTGCCATAAGTATGGCAATGATGCTCGCTGTCGCTTTCTTTTTCCACACGAGATAGTAGAGACCTCTTACTTCGACCCGGAAACAAACTCAGTCGTTCTTATGTGTCGGGATGGAAATGTTAATTATTTCAATCCGTACCTTCTTGTCTTTTGCAGGCACAATCATGACATTAAATGTATATTGTCGGGCAAAGGTGCGAAGGCCGCTATGTTCTACATTTCTGATTATATTACGAAGATGGACTTGAAGACGTATGAGGTGTTATCACTGCTCTCCCGCGCTGTTGCTCGCATTCCTGAATCGACGTCTGCCACCAATGTTGCGGACAGTGCAAAAACACTTTTGCACAAGTGCTTGTCTCAATTTGGTCGCCAGCAACAAATCCATGCACAGCAGGCTGCGCGGTATATACAGGGCTTCGACGATAGTATATCCTCGCATAGAACTGTCCCGATGTTGTCTTCTGTCTTGCTGGCATATATTAGAGAAAATGATCTGTTGTTGGATCAAAAAGACGATGAGATCGATGGGGCAGACGAGCACGAACTAGTCCAATTACGCATTGCTACGGACAGAGAAGGAAATCTTGTGGAGGCGAATCAGATCCATCACTACGTTCACCGCGCTGATTCCTTAGCGGACATGTGTTTTTATGACTTCTGCCGATGTGTTCGGATCGAGAGGATAAGTAAAAGTGCAAAAAAACAAAAACACGTATGAAACTCGCCTCGGTGTTTACAGAAGGCACCCTTTAAAGAGCAGCCATCCTTCATCGGAGACCCACGAACTGGTAGAGCACTCGAACGAGAAGCGTGGTGATGGTTACAGAGAACTGGTGCCTCGTGTCGTTGGAATGTCGATTCCACGTTTGTCGGATATGAAAGCTTGGTCTATTTTCGCACTGGCTCATTTCAAGCCCTTCAGCGTATCACATCGACTCCTCGGTGGACATGAGAGCGTCGTAGAAGCATTCCAGGCATATGACTTCTCCCCACGGAGCCGAAAGGTGATGCTGAATTGGGAATCAGTTCATGAGTGCGAAGATGAACGAGACGCTGAGAGACTTCGCAAACAGACACAACTTACTGCTGAGAGCAAAGCACTTACCTCTTCCTTGGCTCTGGGTAGCGTTGATGATGATATTGAATTCGACTTGTCCGGAAATCTCTCGCGGCGTTCTGAGCAGGACTTCCGCATACAGCAGATCGTCCTTCTCATGCAGCAGTCAAGGTGGCTTAGCCGACGCACGGAACACGTGGTTTCTTCTGATCTGAATACAAGCGTGAGCAGCGATCTCGCAAAAAAAGACGCGGGTGTGATCGTACAGTCCGGTAAAATTGACCTACACATCAAGACCTTGTTAAGACCGTGTTCAACGGGTCGGACCGGAGGGGCTTAGCTTCAGCTCGTGCGCTGCGCTCTTTACCCGAGTACGTGCCCCTAATTTACAGGGGGTTTGGATATCGTCGGCCGAAGGGTATAGACGGGCCGGACGAGAGAGGGAAGACTACCCGAGACTTCGTCCGGGTAGAAACTAACAAGGTACAGACTACCCGAAGGTAGAGGCGGAGGTATTTAGCCTTAGGGATATAATCCCGAGGCTCGGAGGATCGGACTAGGGTAATAATCCCAAGAGCCGAGAGGACACGAGGATTGAACAGAGTCTAAGTTAATATTCGAACTGAGGAAATACTACGGGTTACAAAGGGTTTATATACTGTAGTGTATCCGACGGGTTTCCGGCCGAAGCGCAGTCTTCGGATCAGAGGGCTATGTAGAAAATGTACTAACAGATATGAACCGCTGCGGACGATCGAGAATGGAGCCGGAGATTAAATGAAACAGGGGGGACAAGTTAAATGAAAGGGAAATGAATAGACTAACGGACGGATCAGAATGAACCCGGACATTAACTGTCAGGATGATCCGGACACATAGGGGCAGAAAGAAGCCTATACAAATGGGGACTCAGGGAAATGAATTCTAGAACGGACCCGAGGGATCGGGTGGATCGGACCGGACGAGAAGCCTCATGTATGGGATATGACAGACCTGGAAAGATGAGATTAAGAAGCAGGAGGATATGATAGCTGACTCACGAAGAAATGCGCTTAATCCGGAGCAGCAGTTTGCACGAGTCGTGGTTCCTGAAACGGAGTGTACAGCCGAAGGTGGAAGCAAGGTTTATGCGAGTGCTGGCACATCAACTTCCAAATGCGAGGCTACTGAAGCGCTGAATCTTGAATTGAATGAGACAGGAAAGATGTCGGATAAGGATGTCATCACTGAGATTGGTTCGCGATTCAGCCTCAACGCTAAGCAGTGGATAGCGTTCAGGATTATTTCGGACTACTTCATGGCAAGATATGTCGACAAAACACATGAAAAAAATTCAAATGATCAGTTGATCATGCTCATGACAGGTCCGGGAGGTACGGGAAAGACTCACGTTGTCAAAGCGGTACAATCGGTAATGCAGCATTATGGATGCGCACATATTATTCGGTTCTTAGCTCCCACGGGTTCTGCGGCTGCGTTAATAGACGGAATGACTGTACATAAAGGTCTGGGCATTAAGATAAAGTCAAACAACAAAGGTAAAGGGAATCGTGAGCCCGGAAACAGTCTAGAGGATTATTCTGTGTTGATCAGTGTCCAAAATCGCACTCGGCTTCGAGATGAGTGGAAGAATGTCGAGTTCCTGCTGCTGGATGAAGTCTCATTGGTTAGCTTGCAGCTTCTGGCCGAAATAGACCACGCTCTACGTTATGCGAAAGAGAAGCCTGGTGTTTGGTTCGGAGGCATTGCCATCATCTTTGCTGGGGATTTCTATCAATTTCCGCCTGTCGGTGGTAGTCCTCTGTACACACCTATTTCATTGTATGCTGGCCAGAATGACGGCGAGGTACAGAAGAGACTTGGTCGATTAGCGTGGAAGACGGTCAATACGGTTGTCAATTTGACGGATCAACAGCGTATGAAAGAGGATCCGGAATACGGCGATGCAGTGAATCGTCTTCGAGTAAGAAAATGCACTGTGGACGATGTTGATCTATTCAATTCTAGACTGATAAAATCAGTGACTCGGCAAGATGGAATAGATATGGGGTGTCCTGAAAATGTTGATGCGGCCGCCATTGTTGGAACAAATGAGCTGAGGGAGGTACTCAATGCTCGAAAGGCTGAGATGGCTTGTGGCAACAGAAACGAGCTTGTTGTTTGTGCAGCGCTTGACAAACTTTCAAGCCGCGAACTTTCACATACAGAACGTGAAAATCTGTTACGATTGAATACTGCGACGCTGAAGTCGTCTTGTGGTCTTCCTGGTTATGTTATGCTGTTTGAAGGCATGCCTGTCATATTGCGAGTGCGTAATCTATCAACAGATCTCGGAATCACTAATGGTTCACAAGGCGTTGTGCGTAAAATTTTCACAGCCACGTGCCCCGCTGGGTTTACACGTGCATCCTGCATCTTAGTCGAGTTCCCGCATAGCAAGGTACATCTGAGTGATCTTCCAAAAGGTTACTTCCCCATTCTACCTTCAACCTGGACATTTACCACCTCGATAGACTGCGCAGAAGGCAAACCAGAGAAGATTCGTGTCACTCGATATCAAGTCCCCATTCAGCCCGCGTTCGCTGTCACAGGACATTCTGCTCAGGGAAAGACCCTCTCTCAAGTTCTTGTCAACCTTCACGAGGGTGGCTTTGCAGCGTATGTTGCTGCTTCCCGTGCTCGAACTCGCAAAGGTCTCTGCATAACGCAACCCGTCACAGTCGACTCTCTGAACAAACGAGTTCCGAGTGATCTCTCGGTCGAGGTGCGGCGTTTTGAAGCCATTGAGCATAATACTCTCGTGAAGCACGGGTTGTGTCAAGGTGACCTTGTTCCAGTGCCGGATGCAGAAGGTGAACAAACATTCTTGCAAACTTCGGTTTCAGCGCGGTTTGACACAGACATTGTACCTAGCTCGACAAAGAAGCGTCGGATTGCTGAGGTAGACTCCGACGACAAAGATTCACCTGTGAAAACGACCGTTGCTTCAAGGAACCGACCAAGTCGGAAACGAGCTCGTACTTCGCGGGAAGCTGTCGACTGTGATCCACGCGCACTGCTAGTGTCGAGTCTCCATCACACTCCTGCGACGATCCAGGCCCCTTCAGCTGGCTGCAGATGGTCACCTGCAAACTGGTCCTGTGCGTACGACAGCGTGTTCATGGTGTGTTTCTACATCTATCGCGAAGCCTCTCTCTCTTGGCGAAATCTATGGTGCGACAGTGACTGTGATCTGAGACGCGGGTTGGCAGCATCGTTCGAGTCTTTGATGGAATCAGAAGCTAATCTTATGTCTCAAGATTTATTTGATTGCTTTCGTGACAAGCTGCGCGACCTTCTATCGCTGAGTGACCCTCAGATATTTCCTCGATCCGGACCCCTTGTTACCTCTGCTTGTGCGGTATTTGGTCGCTTGTTCCCGGAGGTAGGAAGACAATTGATTAAGGTTAAAGCAGATCGCTTCTTGGCTTATTACCAAGTGGCACCCTTGCTAGGACCCCGAAATCTCGGCTACCAGCACTGCGCACATAGCGCTCTAGGCGTCACAGACGCCGCTCAGGCCTCCAAAAACCCTGCAAAGAAACACAGGACAAGGCCGTAAGGTACCCCCACCGTCACTAGAGAAGATGGCTACCACAAAGTCGCGTCCAAATATACCTGGAACTGGGAATACAAGTATCCGTGCTCCCACCCCCACTAATAGAACTAGAGCATCCCACCGCAACACCGTCTCACTCCTATTATCGCGAGACGAAATAATCCAACAAGAATATGAAGTCAAAGATAAAGAAAGTAGCATCACCTACCTGGAAAAATCCCCATTCCGCCAATCAGGAGAACCAACTACGCTCGAAAACCTTATACTCACCATTCTTCATATTACACAACACACAGGTATCCCACGAACAGTCACAGAAGGCCTCAGAGCAGTAGCTATACTACTAGAAGACGAACTCAACAACGTCAGCCCCAGGGAAGATCCGCTAAACATCAATCAAATCACCGACACGTTTTCGAACACCCTCTCAGCCCGACTGGTAGAAGAAATCTCTTCGACACTGTCATCTCACGTCATAGCGGCCATCTCACCACAAGTAGCATCCATACTAACAACCTCGGAAACCCTCAAAACACACGTAGAAGCCATAGCGAAACTCAAATCATCAATGGAAGAGCACACGAAAGAAGACAACTCCACAGCATCAGCGGCTGCCACCCGAGCAGAACTCGCAGCCGATGCAGTCATAAGCAGTATCACTAACGTAAAAAACGCAATAGAATCACTAACACCTCCCACCAGCGCCACACAAACGGGAACTTTGAAATCATACAGCGAGGTAGTACAACAAAACACACAGACCACGGCACCAGTATCAGCAGCACTCATCAGAGCAGCCACAAGAGAAAGACAAATCCTATTCGACCCAGCTCCTGGCAAGACCCTATTCGCACCCGAAACACCTACTGCGGACATTGCATCGGAAATGAAACAGGCCTTTAAGACGGCTGGATCTGATGATACCCCGGATATTCAAATTAAAGCAATCACACGACTCCGAAATGGTGGCCTCATAGTAGAACTGACCTCTAATGCAGCAGCAAAATGGATAAGAATACCGGCGAACAGAATCAAAATCACCGACGCACTAGGGAAACCAGCTACCATCAAAGAGAGGCGCTTTTCGATCATCATCCCATTCCTGCCGATCACATCGGACATCGAAGATCAAGACTGGTTACGTACAGTGGAAGAAGAGAACAACATGCCATCAGGCACCATCGAATCGGCCAATTGGATCAAACCACGCCTACGCAGAGCACCAGAACAACGAGTCGCCCACGCAATCTTTCACTTCACTGAACCTCAGCCCGCTAACATCACCCTCAGAGACGGAATATACATCGGTCAAGAGAAATTACACCCCAGAAAAGACAAGAGAGAGCCGGTACGATGCGTCCGCTGTCAACATTGGGGCCACATCGCAAAGGACTGCCACGCACCGCAAGACGTCTGCGGAACATGTGGCAAGAACCACCGTACAACTGACTGCAACGCATTTAGAACACTATACTGCGTCAGCTGCAACACTAACGACCACGCCAGCTGGAATAGGAAATGCCCAGAGTTCGAATCGAAATGCGCAGGAATAGACGCTAAGCACCCCGAAAACTCTATGCCATACTTCCCCACTGACGATCCTTGGACCCAGGTAATGCTTCCACCGCAATCAGCCCCCTACCGCAAACCAGAAGTCCCATCAACAAAAGATCACAACCGCCAAAACCTACGACAGACCAACATCTCATTCGAATCCAGGCGTTCAAATGGAGGCTACCACGCGCGTGGCGCACCATTCCGTCCAGGCCATCAAAACCAACGCACGACCACGCCAACGGGATCAAACTCCATCCCCATAACGAACCCAAAAGAAAGAGGACCTCCAGCTACCCCCCTACACTCAACCCCAACAACCACACCAACCCCCTCCCCATCAAGCACTGCAATCCCACGGACCCCGCCCGCACTGAATGTCTGAACAACAGGAAGAAACACCGACTCGACTCCGCGTCTGGCAACAAAACCTAAATACGTCGCTCCTTGCCCAACACTCCCTCCTTAACGGCCCGATCGCTCAAGATTGGGACGTTATCGCACTTCAAGAGCCACATATCAACTCATTAAAAAACACCATCTCGTCCCCGTACTTCCACGCAGTGTACCCAACTACAAGATTTTCAACCCCCAATTCAACATCTCGAGCAGTCACACTCATATCAAAGGCTTTCGACACGAACTCCTGGCAGCAAATCGCTTTTCCGTCCCCGGACGTGGTAATTATTCAATTCAAGGGCCCATTCGGTCGCTGCACCATATTTAATATTTACAATGATTGCGTACTAACTAAAACTGAAGAAGCCCTAGCCACCTTTCTAGAAAACGAAATAGCGATCCTCCGTCCATCCGCTGACGACCACATGATTTGGCTCGGGGACTTTAATCGTCACCACCCTATGTGGGACGAGGAACGCAACACGCAACTGTTCACTAACCGTTATCTCAACGCAGCCCAACCCCTACTGGATTTACTAGCGGAATACGGCATGGTGATGAACCTACCACAAGGACTTCCAACACTCCAGTCTTCGAGCTCAAAAAACTGGACCCGTCCGGACAATGTGTTCAGTACCGAACACACCAGCGACTCATTCATCAGCTGTTACACTAATCCAGCCCTCAGAGGCCCCGCTACGGATCACGTACCTGTCCTCAGCATATTAGAACTGGCGATCCCACACGCCACGACAGAGGAGAAGCACAATTATCGCGAAGTGGACTGGGACGAATTCAAAGCTCATCTGGCCGCCGAACTTCAAAAGATCCCCCCCGCTCAGCCAATCCTCAATGATAACGATTTTCAACAGACAGCGCGCGTCCTTACATCAGCGATCCAAAACACCATCGCTCAGCAAGTCCCCAAATCGAAACCAAACCCTCATTCAAAGCGCTGGTGGAATAGAGACCTAACTGTCCTACGAAGAGAAGTCGCGAAACTAAGTCACGCATCATATAAATATCGAGACACAGCTAACCACCCTAGTCACGAGGAACATCGCATCAAAAGAAATCAATACTCGGAAGCAATCAAACAGGCCAAGAAAGACCATTGGATAAACTGGCTGGAGGAACTGGAAGGTAATAGTATTTGGACGGCAAACAAATATTTAACGACGGCAGCGGGAGACGGCGGCCTCTCGCGGATCCCCACGCTAAAACGCCCCGACGGATCGACAGCGGATTCCAATGAGGAGAAAAGCGCTGCTCTGGCACACGTCTTCTTCCCCCCGCCTCCAGCCACGTCTTCGGTCCCACAAGACACAGAATACCCAGAACGAGTCCCAACGCCCATGCCGATAACTGAGTCCCAACTAATCAGAAGTATAATGAAGCTTAGTCCATACAAGGCGCCCGGACCAGACGGGATCAGTAATATAGTTTTCATTCGTTGCGCTGCTTTACTCAAGCCACACCTAATCCATCTTTTCAGAGCTGTCTTCTCACTCAAGACGTACTACCCTCCCTGGCGCGATTTCACAACAGTCGTACTACGAAAGCCCAGCAAACCAGATTACACGGCGACTAAAGCGTATCGACCAATCGCCCTCCTGAACACGACGTGTAAATTACTGACAGCGATCGTAGCCGACCAAATGACCTATCTACTCGAGCACCATAATCTTTTGCCTAGCACACACTTCGGAGGGCGGCCAGGAAGATCCACCACCGATTCGCTGCATCTATTGGAATCGACAGTCAAGGACACGTGGAGACAAGGGAAAGTAGTTTCAGCATTATTTCTAGATATCGAAGGCGCATTCCCAAACGCAGTTACTGACAGGCTTCTACATAACATGAGATCCCGCCGCCTACCGGAATCACTAGTCGGTTTCACCGAAAGACTCCTCACTAACCGTCGCACGCAGCTCAAGTTCGACGGTCACCTTTCAGAGTGGATCCCGATCCGAAACGGTATCGGGCAAGGCGACCCGTTATCAATGATTCTTTATATCATTTATGATTCTGACCTTGTAGATATAGCAGAAGGTCACAGCAAGAACGAACGGACATTGGCCTTCGTCGACGATACGGCCTTTCTAGCCATTGGCAGATCCTTCCAGGAGACCCACGAAACCCTCAAGCAAATGCTAGAAAGGCCAGGCGGCGGCTTCGATTGGGCTAGAGACCACAACTCGAAATTCGAAACCTCAAAATTCGCATTAGTCGACTTCTCCATGAATTCCAGTAAAGAGCGTCCCCCCCTCATTACGCGGGGCACCACCATCATCCCCGCCTCCACCCATAAGTTCCTGGGAGTAGTGTTGGACCAGGCTCTACGATGGCAAGAACACATTGCGTATGCCCTGGCGAAAGGGACGGCATACGTATTCCAACTGCGCCGCTTATCCTCTGTTTCTAACGGTATTCCACTCACACTAATGCGTCAATTATATTTAGCAGTAGCGCTTCCGAAAATGCTCTACGCCATAGACCTATGGCTTCGCCCTCTCTTCATAGGCGAACAAGATAAGCCCCAGCATGGATCAATCGGAGTAATCAAACGACTGAGGAGAGTTCAACGGCTCGCGGCCCTCAGCATCACTGGCGCAATGCGTACTACAGCGACAGACACGCTAGAAGCCCACGCGAAATTATTACCACTCGAACACCGCACGCAAAACCTCTGCTATCAGGCCGCTATTCGTCTGGCAGCTCATCCCCACACACATCCCCTATTCAAACCCGTACGAAAAGCCGCAAAAAGACTAGTCAAGCGTCACCGGTCCTCGCTTCACCATCTATATCACGCGTCTCAACTCGACATAGACTCAATTGAAACGATAACCCACAGCAGACGCTCCCCCAGCTCGCAGGTCCCATACCATACCGCCATCGCAACGTCACGTGAACAGGCCATCAAAGACCACAACGACGTAACGGACGAGATCAAGATCTATTGTGACGGCTCAGGGATTGATGGAAACATTGGAGCAGCTGCGGTGCTCATTCGCGCAGGCCACCCTCAACCGAAGACCCTGAGATATCACCTGGGCACGGAAGATGATCACACGGTATACGAGGCCGAAGCTGTTGGACTCACGCTAGCAGCACAACTGCTCTCTCAAGAAGACGATATCGAGTTCCCGGCGTCCATTTTCGTAGATAATCAAGCTACAATCAAATCCGGTGACATTTTTTCGACGAAACCCGGCCACTACTTAATAGATCACTTTCGCAGCATGCTAACGAAGACGAAGAAACTTAACCGTGGTCAAGGATTCAAAGTGACGGTTAGATGGATCTCCGGACATGATGGAGTACGAGGGAACGAGATCGCGGATGAGGAAGCAAAGCGGGCAGCAACGAGCAGAAGAGAATCCAGTCCCATCCGCCAACTCCCCAAGTACCTCCGTAAGGGGGTACTACCAAGCAGCATTTCGGCTCTGAAACAGGCACAAAAACGGGAATCCTCAGAGAGATGGGCGAGATTCTGGAAGAAGTCACCGCGCTACGATCACACATCTAACATCGACCCGAACATACTCAGAGGCACCTTCATCTCACTCGTAAAATCACTCCCTAAGCGACACGCCAGCATGCTCCTCTGGCTTCGAACGAAACATGTCTCCCTCAACCAGCATCTATTCCGTATCGGGAAAAGCCCCAGACCTGACTGCCCTCATTGTCCAAACACAGCGGAGACGGTGTTACACTTCATTATCTCATGTCCCCAATACGCGCGCGCTCGACATGTCCTCTCAACCTCGCTCCGTCGAAACGCCTTCTCGCTACCTTTTCTACTCTCCAACCCGGAAGCAAGTGAACCGCTCATTCGATATGTCAACAGCACTGGACGCCTACGTACTACATTTGGTGATGTACCCCCCGCAAAAAAAGTAAGAATAACTTAAGAAAATCGTAATCACAGGTAATCACGCAAGAAGAAAACGCATCAAGGTCGAAGCGCAGGTCGCTCAAACCATACTCAACACGAGGGAAGCAGGAGGTAGACAGCAGCAGAAAGTGGATGTGTTAGGAATAGACGAAGAAAGAATAGGATCAGAACAAACGCGCCCATGCCAGCATCCAGACGAGCAGACGCCCAGCCCTCCCACAAACACCATGCCGCTCCACACCATTATTCCCATCGTACCAAGTCGCCTAGCGACTAGAGTACTTGTATCATCCAAGAACAACCGTCAGGGACCTCATCTCACGAACAGCACAGCAAACGGTCCCGTGAAGTAGAAGACCTGCGCACCTAAAACGGCCGGCAGGAACGGCGGACTGATGAAGGTCACCCCTTCATCAGGGCATTTGCGAGGTCGGTGACACGGAGGGGGACAGGTGTCCCCCGAACCTAGTTAGTAATGTCCTACATAGGGTAGTACACCCCAAAACGGACAATAATTCGACAAAAAAAAAAAAAAAAAAAAAAGGTTAAAGCAGCTTCGCCAAGTTCAACACGAGCCGTCGAGATCCTCAACTTCGTTCTTCCGTGTTGGTGCGCTCCCTTTCATTGGCATGATACGAATAATACGTCAATGTCCTTACAGCTCTGGTTTCAGCTTTGGCTTCGGAGGCAAACGGCAAAGCTGAACTCGTCCCATCGCCGTGAGCAGTCTGCGGGACATGATGATGCGACTTGGAAGATGGCTCTCAGAGATACACCACTTGTATTATTTTTCGAGGTGCAGTCGACGCAGACAATGATGATATTTCCCAGTCGGACACTGGTGCTTCCATGTCGAGATGGCGCAGTGACATATCGACTCGAAGGGATCGTATATGTTGGTGGTCAGCACTTTTCTGCTCGTCTGATTACTGATGATTACGTCTGGACTTATGATGGTCAAACAAACGCAGGACACCCGCAGTTAGAGACTGCGGTGAATCTCGCGATTGGTAGTAGTGATTGCAGTCTGGGACATTTTTCTCACCTCGGAGGCCGCGCTGCTCACGTTTACGTCTACTCGTTTCAAGAGTTCAATCCTGCTCCATTCGTCGAAAACTGATCCTCCAGTCTCAAAAGCTGTATTCCGCCATCTTCATCCTCTATAAATTGATGCTTCACAGTCGTCTTGTTTTCTTAAGCTCGTTCTTCTTCCTCTGTTTCACTCGTCTGTCTGCCATTATTGACTTGTCATGTCGACCTCTTTACCAGTCACCCCCGAGCCGTCTCGACCTTCGACTCCTACTCCTGAGACGGAGGTGGTTGAGTCGCCCTTGTACAAATCGCTCCTTTACAGTGTGAGGTCCCCTGGTGCCCTTACAGCTGAGGCCGCGAGCCAGAAAAATATTCCTTTTGAAAATAATCCCCGCCCTCTGCGCACGTTCATGAATGACAGCGCGGAATATTGGGTCGATGCTGGTGGCAGCTTACTTCACATGAAGTTCCCTGCTAGACTTGATCTCACCGGCCAGTACAGTCGTACTGGTCCATATTTCAACATGCCGCACACTGGGGTACGTTGGCGTTTTTTTATTTTGTTACCTTGTGACTGTGATCTGAGACATGTCATCGACAGCTTGACGCGATGATTCTGAAAAGAGCTCGAGTGCAGTTCGAACTGCGTCCTTTGCATGCATCTGATCCCCTCGGTGATCATTACCCTCAAGAGGCTCTGGACTGCTCGTCCAGAGCCTTGGATACTCTGGTCGCATTGACCAACGAGGTTGAAGATGCTCGCAACACTTGTACGTTGCGCACACGCGTTGACATCTCGTACTGACAATTTTGTAGCCATCGAAGTGACAAAGCGTCCAGCAGTCTCGAACTTCTGGCGGACGTATATGGAGCAGGACCGATACACCTTTTTGGTGCAGTCGGATTCGCTCTTTCGTGATCTTCCGGACCCTAGGACTTTGGCGATGCCACGCTTGAGCCGGCAGGATATTGGAAGTGAGTACATAGCGTGATTCGCTGCGACTTTCTCGCTGACCAAATTTTCTTGTAGGATCTGGTGGTTTGCTCAGCCCCAGCAAAACGAAGATGTCAGCCCAGAGGCCCGTTGCAGCATCCTCCAGTCAGGCGAAAAAAAATGAAGGCAAGTCGGTACTTGATCGAACAGTTCATTGTCTGATTTGACACAGAACGTTTGCGTATTCGCGATTTGTACGACCCGGAAAACCATTACTCCGGTCTTGCGCAGCTGGGCGACACCAAGGTCGAATCTCCGGACGTCCGCAACGAGCATGGACTTCTTATCAACGTTGGCGAGTACAGGACCAAATTACACGACGGTGATGTCGTGGAGGTCGAAGTCATATTGAAACTGTAAGTTTCTTCATTCTATGTCCTCAATTTTCTCTGACAGTTATGATCAGCTGGAATATCAGACCACCCAAGGATGCACCACCCAACAGTCGTGATGCTAATGGCTCCCGCGCTTACCAACTCATACTGCGGCGTATGCAGTTACTGCCATGTGCAGCATACACGAAGCAAGCTCTCCACGATTCGAAAGGAAAAAGGAAGGCCGCTGACGAGCTCCAAGGCCAGTCACCTACCAAGACTTCGAAGGTGCCGGCGAAGGGTCGCGACATTTTTGACATGGAGCTTGAGACTGACGAGGAGTAGACTCAAATATTGTCTATTTGTCTAGTACTACATTTGACCTGCAGATTCGTGCCTGATCGTTGTACATACTCGACTGTCGTATTTTGATATACTGTTGCTGCCGTTATACATCGTTGTTTCTTGGAGTCGGGGACTGGCGCTTTCCAGCGCCGCTACGATCCTATCTTAATAATGATCACAAGTGCACGTGCACACGTGACCTGTTATTCAGGAAGACAGTCTGTATTACACCGTATCAAGACAACAACAACGGTTTGACTGGATCTTCATCTTGTGCGCTCGAGTACGGAAAATATCCAAGAAAATATTAAGTATTGGTCAGTTGGTTGTCATAGATGCATGGTTGCACAACCTGTACGACGTTGCACAAGTCAGCTCTGGGCAGCTCCTTCGGAACCAGCAATTCACATAATAAAACACCTCCAAAGTTGCATCCCCGGGCCTTGTGTTTCAGCTAAACTTTGGCAGGCAGAATCCCTCAGAAGCAGTGCACCAGACGCATCGGAGGATGTCCCAGAGGTCAACCTGTTACACGACGGGTCAAGCTTCAACGTTCAACCTCAAAAACCTCTGCAAGCACTTGGCTCACGTCATCTTTGCACGACGCGTCCTCAACAAAAACTCCTCAAAGAATGGTCCACGACGTTGCATTAGAACGCTTTCGTTTAGGCAACTGCGAACTGCATCGCACAGATTTGCAAAAGGGCTGTGGGACTGGCACCAAAAGCTCGTGGCGTGTCTCGAGGCAGACATAAAGGACATCATAGCTGTTGAGGCTCAAATCGGTAAGCATATACGCGCTCGTCAAACATTTGTGTTAACCACGAGCCAACTGAAAACAAGAATATTGTGTTCTGCACAGGTCTTACAAGCTTCCTATCCTTTGTGATGATCCAAAATCGATCTTTGTTCAGATTTTCATAGTGATCCCTTTCCACACTCACATTGCGCCATCCCTTCCTCTGGTCGCAGGACTCTAGCACAACATGCAGGCACCGTGATAATCAGGTGCTAACAACTTCATCACTTTTGACCATCCTCTCAAGCATGTCGCTAACCACCGTCCTAAGCTCTTTCACAGCAACGGCGACCCCCTGTCCCTGCTCCCCCCGCCCTTCCTGTTCTGAATCTCGCCTCTCCAGTTTTTCGACAATATCATCCACATATCTGATGAGCATTTGGAGTTCAAACGTCTCAGCAACCCGCATATACCTCTTCGTGCCTTGCACAAGGTCGGGAAGGAACTCGAAACAGTGTATGTCGTCAATTGTATCGTATGCGTTCATCCATGCACTGCTCAGCATGTACCACCACTGCTGCTCTGTGATAGAATCGAGCGATGTGGGTGACCATTGTTCAGGTGCAATTCGGAGGAGGATGCCAGCTAGGTAAAATGCATGCGGTATTAAGCGGTGACCTGCAATCATACTAATGCACTGATCTATATGGTGATCCCCAGACAAATGGGAGTGCCAATCGGAATTCCTCGCAAGGGCAAAAACCAGTTCGAGGTAGCACGCATCGCGGCGACGATCAAAAATGCGGTCAGAACCATCATCGGTGGGTGTTGCACCTGGTCCCGGACAAACTGCGGTCAGAATAGCGGGGGAAAGCTCGGTCAAAACCATGTCCCGAAAGCTTGCATCATCAATCGCATGAATTAATGCCATTTCCTTTCGGACACTGTGAACAGCGCGAAGAGCGGCGTGACGTAAACTGTTAGGCATCCAACCGCCCATGCAGGCAATGAGGCTCCCGATGAACATATGTTGTTTAGTGGGGCTGCAGCGAGCTCCCAAGCCATGCAATAGCAAAAGGATGTCATATGCTGGCTCTTGGTTGTGGGGATGGATGTAGTAGAGGCAGTCCACTAGCCAGTCGAAGTCTTCTGGCGGGTGAGAATCATCTTGCCAAAACCGGGCATACCACAATCGGGCAGGGTCACAAGATATGTGGGCAGCAGTGAGTGTGAAGTGCAGTGCATTTTGCAGATCTCCTAAGAACTCCCAGGGATAAGATCGTTCGGATGACCTCGCTTGTGAATAGATCTTCCTGCACACGTCCAGGTTCTGCATCGTTTGGGATGGAGGAGTATAGTAATAAGCTCGAGCAGGCTCGAGAATGCGACAGATAACGTCGAGGAGTTTCCATGCCTGGCGTGTGACTCCTGTGCTGTCTGTGTCGACATCGCCTCCATCCCATGCCCAGAGAACCTTTTGGAACTGCGTCACAAGGGGCTGCGCGAGTTCAGGCAGAGCAGCACTACACAACTTCATTGTTAATGATGGCACAAAAACCACCAAATAAGTCAATGGCACCTTTTATCAATCCGAGCTATGTCCTTCTTGTCAAACCGAACCCCGATCATCACACCAGCAAGAAGAATGCAATTGGCGACAATTTGATTCGACGGAGTGGATGGGGAGCTTAGCAGTCTTGATATCACTGCAATAGCAAGTTCTTCTACACCTTCATTCCCTCGCCCGATAACGAAATGGTAAGGGAGAGAATGTGACAGCCACTCCAAGACAGAGATGGGATCCTCAAACCGTCGAAGATATATTGAACATGCAGGATCGTCATCTATCGGAGGACAAAGATTCATAGTCGTGGAAAGTACCGTCTTATCGGCTGTGCCTAAGTTCATCCACCTCATCTCACGAAACACATTGTAGTCTCTTTCCCGTTGGCCAAGAATTTCACCATGGTTGGGATGTGCCTGAAGAACGCGGCCGCAGTATAGATGACTCAGAGCCATTATACATACAGAGGCCTTGTCCTTCAACGAAGGTACGATTTGCCTCTGAATATCGACACAGCTTGCAAAATTATAAAGCAGCTGGGGCAGCATGTCTGACACGTCAAGATCCAAGGGCCAGTCGACATGTGGAACAAGACTGGCGGCCGTGAGAAATACTTCGGGATCCGTAGATGTCTCGAGCAGCCACTTGATGCTAGGTGCTTCTAGACCGGCAGTGGGTATGTCAGGGAGGTAGAGAGCTAGGGTGCATTCATTCTCTGCCAAAGTGTCCAAGTTTTGGTCGAGTGGTTGTCCTTCCGAGTCCACAACCTTTCTCGAAGAGCGCAGAACTAAAGAACGCAGCCCATTATGAAGCGCGGTGAATGACTGCTGAAGAGACCGCCATGCGAATGCTCCGATCGCACGTATAGGGCCTGAGGAATGAGATTAGCACTGGGTATCCTGTGTAATAGTAGATAAGAACGTCACCTCTCAATGCTTCTGACAATCGGGTCCATCTCGATCTGACGGTGCCAAACAATCGCTGCAGCACACCTGACAAGAAATGGTAAAAAACCTGCGGACACGTAAGACAACATAGCTCACCATGCGCTGACATCATGAGCTGCTGGAAATACCTGGAGGCTGGTGTGAATATTAAAAGTAAAACTCCTGCAATGTTGATTCAGACTGGAAACGACCATCAGAATTCACAAGATGATCTTACTGTCGATGCGCAACATCCGCAATATCGTCGATATCGGCGTTTGAAATGGACAGGCGGGAGATATCAAACATGCCATCACGGTCAGCGAATAGAACAGAAATCCGAAGACCGTTGTAGCAATGATGACCCAGGCAATGCTCGGTTGTTCGGTCCACATATTGGCGCCGAGCGCAATCCCAAAAAGAAGAAGGGAGATCTGAAGTAAGACCGGAAAGGATTGCACGACAGCATCAAAATACCATGTGATGATGCCGTCGAACGTCTCTTGCCTGCGCTTTCCTCGTTCCTCTTGCGAGCCGCGGCCATATCTGTTCGACTTGTAGTACCCGAGCCACTGTTTGCCCAGTACGGCCCCGAAAGCAGCGAGCAAGCTCATGGACAAGCTTGCGTATGCGATCATTTGGATCCATACAGTCGTCGGTGACGGCGACCACGTAGATCCTGGCGCTGCGGCCGCAGTACCCGCTGCAGTGAGGTTTCCGAGTCCGATTTGTACGAGTTGTGTGAGAAGAGCATTCGTCGTGTCGCTGGGGTTGGGATTGAGATTGGGCTCCATTGCCACAATAAAAGACGTGCTGACAGCAGAGAAAAGACCAGACTGATCAAATGTCAATCTCAAAGCGAGTTGAATGTGAGCATGCGACACGCACGAAGACCAAAACAATGTCCATGTCACTGGTGTATCGCTCAAGGAACTCGCCGTCGTGCTCCTCTGCGACTCTTTTGTACACCCCCCAGAAACGAGAGCGGTGGTCCTTGCCACTCTTCGACGCAATCGTCGAGTCCTGGAGAACACCCAATACTTGTTTCATGACACTTGCTCTGCGTGTAGGATGTTATCAGCTACGATCGCTCGACTGATTTTTCGCTCACAATTCGTTTAAAGTTGGCTGGTCCTTCTCCGCGTCCTTCTCATCCGCGTCCTTCTTCTCCACGTCCATCTCTACCACGTCCTTCTCCCCCTCGCTGAGACAACACATTAGCTTATTTGATATCGACATTGATAGGGACTTACGGAGCTAAATCGCCATCCGATACAACATTCAAGTTGGGGGTGCTTTCCTGTACGTGAAGTTTTGATGGCTGGGAACGCCCAGTGTTCGAGCTGCAGTTCTGGTGAGTAGGGACACAGAAGCATCAGGGCAGAAACACTTACATCCCTGATGGCGGCACCACAGAAGGTTCACCACTTATCGCATCCCTGTCTTGTTGTTAGGTAGGTGGCAGATTCCATAAAGTCGCAACTTACTCGTTCGTAGGTCCTACGGTGTCATTTTGCGGGGGAGGCTGTTCATCATTGTGAGCGCGCTGATCCTCATTGTCGTCGGCGGTGCCTGATGCTTTTGACATGACGAAATATACTTATATTTGATCTCAAGTAAACCCAGTGAGATTTGGGAAGAGTATGAGGTGAGTGGGTGGGGGGGAGTGGTGGTACACAGCAAGCGACTTGGGCGGTGCGACCATGACGAACACGTGCTTGACAGCGTTGACGCTGGGGCTGCTCGTAGGCGCTCCCTTCGATAGACTGCAAGATGAATCCCGCATAAATATAGTCACACTGAACGAAGCAAGAAAGTCAAGCTTGCGCAACATACACTTGATATTCGCCCCTCACGTAAGCTGCGTCTTGCCAAAGGCTAGTAAGTATACCCCCTTTGGGCGTTATAGAAGGCAATGGGGCCAAAGGAGTGAGCATTTTGAATCAAGCCAGACGTCGCATAGCAAGTAAAGTTCAAGGTGTACTAGTAGCACGTTGGATAAGTTCAAAGTTCAAACCACCAAGGTTGCAAGCTGTTTTGGATTCACATTGTCCAAATCATACCGATACAATTCGTACATGGCCTGCAGTCTGGCAGTGCAGTGTCTGTGTGATTCGATTTTAACTAAAGAACTTCCACCAGTGGCTTCATCCAATGCCTTGTCATCCCTCTCCATCAGCGTGGCGGCCCGTCTGCAAGATCGTGTTCGTAATCTCCCCTTTCCCGTTTCCGCTGCCCACGAACACAAATCCCAGAGCAAGAGCGCTGAGAGCAGCAATCTCCATGGACACGCTGTCGTCCGCGACCGCAGGAAGGAGGCGGTGTTGAATTTAAATGTACACAAAGCTACGATAACCCTCTGGCATACACTACAACTTGAATACCGATCATATGCCTCTAAATACATCAACGGAGAACCTGCTACTCGTATTCACTGCATATCGAGAAAGCCGTCCATATCTCTCTCGTGATGGCCTTCAGCAACCACCGACAATACTTTATTGAGCCAGGTGTCGCCAACATATATGGGCTGCTCCATGTGCTCCATTATCATGTACTTGGGGGTGAAGTACCAATTAGGAAGCTCTCCTCCTTCAGACACCTTGATAGACGGCTGCGCAATTGGGGCAAGGAGATCGCGTTCCTCGGTCGTCATTGACCGGAGGTCAGCAATATCTGACACATCGACAAATGCTGGTTGGCGAGCTTCGTTTGACAGATAGTGAACTGGCGTTGGTTGCACAGGACGCTGGTCCTGCATTGGACTGAATGATACATCGGCGTTGCCATTCAGGTTTCGGAGACGATGCTGTGTGGGAAATGACCAGGGCACCCAATCAAAATCAGCTTCATCCATCCATCTAGTCTGCTGCCGCCATCGTTGCTTCTGCTGCTCCCATCGTTTCTTCTCAAAATCATTCCCCCATGGCTCTGATGGATCGGGCTTGACTTGGAGATTCAGAGTGACACGATGTCCCAGATTCTGATAGTACGTTAAAAAGGCAGGAGCAGAACCCTGAGGCACGTGGACGGAAAATGACAGTGGTTCAGAGGACGTGGAAGAAATGTGGCCTTCGTGAGTCAAGCCTGCAGGAGCTGCCACAAATTTGATCTCTCTGCATGGGCGTTGGAAGACCTGAAATTTTTGCGATTGCTGCATAGAGGGGTTCATGGAGGAAATTATGGATGGGACCAATGCCTTGACGTATGACATGCCTGGCTGTGATCGGTTCTTGAGCTCCCGAGGACGCCATTCGTTGGCGGTTGTCGAAGACGCGCACAACTGCAAAGGAATGTCTGTCCGACTCGTGTATCCTGTCCGATGAACAGTGGCTGTGATATTCACTGACGAGTCTAGAAAACGCGCAATCAGATAACCAGACTAAGGTTTCCATGCCACTGGAACACACCTTGATTAATCTGAGTTCCTTCAGGAAAGGATACTTCAACCGTGTAGTTGCTCGACAGTTTATCCAACAATTGTTCCCTTCGCCGCGGTCCCCGACCAGGGCCTGAGGGTGACATGGATACGTTGACACTGGGCGTTTCATCTTCAGTTGAGACGTAGAACGGGTTGAAGGCTGTTATTCCCGCAGGAATATTCCAAGTTGTGCCATTGCTAAACCTGATCTCGACGAAGTACTCGTAATTCGATTCGCTTCGTATAATCTGTCGCGACATTGAGCTCAAGACAAAATCAATAATAATTTCCTTACATCCGGACCTCCAACGATACCTCGCCTGCCTGGCGCACCATTACGGTAGTCAAATTCTGCACCATGACGGTAGTCAAATCCTGGAGGGTAGTTTGTATTTGGCACCAGAATTCCAAATTGACTTGTGAAGGTTGTTGGCAATGGATCTGTTCACAACATCAAACTGTGACTCTACTCGAGAATTCTCGACCCGTACCTGCCCCCTCCGCACTAACCAGAGGAGTCTTGATCTCAAAGGCAATCCGTTCTTCCTCGTGCACAGGCCACAAGTCTTTATTGTGTTCAGGTTTCTGGAACGCCCATTCGAGCGCCCTTAGTGGTAATTCGTTGTAGTGTGGGTTCCCAGAGTGCTGGAAAGGCATCCGGGCGCGAAGCACATCACGAGTTGAGTCCATAGAACTGTATTTGGATTCTGGTCTTATTAGCGCATCGTGCCGTCAGCAAAACTGCATCGAGGACATGAGAGAAACTGGTCACCTCAACTTCCAGAAGATCATTTCCTTGTAGCGCAAGCCAAGGCCATAGCTCTCGACATCAGCGCATGCTGGTCCATTGAGTTTAATCCTGACGTCTCCTACAATAACATCGCCGGGAACCATGTCGGGCGCTCTCACCCAGGCCTGTGCCCAACACTGCGGGGGTGGTGGTGGTGGTGCATTCAATGCATTGTGCGGCTCTCTGCGAAATTTCAGAGGATTAGTGAACACAAGGATGCCAGCTGCTGCTAAGGCAGGCACAACAAGTAGCCAGCGCAGCATCGCTGGGACAGTATATCAAATTAAGGGGACGCAATCGTGTCCAAATTGTCCAGCCTTTGTAGTCAAATGACAGTGTCTCTTTGAGAGGGCACGTGACGAAAAGGGACGAGGATATCGACGTGAGGACACCGGGGTGCGGCAAGACACCGGGGTAACAATCTCTCACAGGGCCATCATTGGACGAGGCACTGAAGCCACAGGCGACAGGACGTGTAATGATCAATAATTAATTGATAACTTCCTCAAAGGCATTTCAGTAGAGTCCATGTGCCTGAGATCGTTGTAGAGACCTGGCCGATTCAATGACGGAGAGGGCTTATATTTATGTGCCAGCGAAGCCATTCTTACGACACTATTAGCACTACCAACGGACCAGAAACCAGAAGCTGTGGACTAACCTGTCGTCGCGAAAGTGCACGTTGTCAGATCTGTCACGGTGAATCCATGTCACTTGTAGTTTGATCATAAGGATAGAAGTCCATGGCCTGGGCCAGACATAGATGGGATAGAGTGTAGCGGCTGCCCTCTTCGTCGGCGGCCCCTCGTTTAAATTTTCACTGAAAGTTGCACAAGTGGAAGTATTTCTCAACTTGTAACGAAATTTTGAGATGACCGTCATCTTGCAAGTATCATGGAACGAAGGTCAACAAACTTGGAGTTATTTCTCCCAGAACATGTCTCTGGTAGTATATCGGATAGTACACCCGCCTGTCATCACTCGATGGACGCGGGAAAGCGGGGTTCGATTCCCCGCCAGAGAGTTTTTTCTATACCATCTAACCAAGTATTTTTTTTCTATTCAAGCCCTAACGTCTCGTAATGCAATTCTTGAAATCTTAAATTCTACAGAGCTAAAACTCAGGACCTCACAACAGCACGACGATGACTCTTCTTTATTTTTTTCCTACAATTATACAGAACGTATCTCACCACTTCAGAAATTTCAAGTGAATAACAAGTTATCAAAGAACGCGTCGGGTCAAACGACGGTGTATGAACAAATAAAGTCCTAGTGGTTGTGGTCAACGAAACGGATAATAGGATGATGGCGATATGCGAGGTGTAGCTGAACGGGATATGCACGAGGTAACACGAAATGTACAGAGCGATGACCAGTAAAGCGTGATGCAAGCGAGAACAGAGCAAGCAACAATGGAGGGGGTGTCCGGGCGGGTACTGGTGCATTTGCGCGAATCGACAAATCGAGCGCGGCGGACAGCGAGCGAGATGCGTAGAGCACTGAGACAGCAGTGTGACAGCGACAAATCGAGCGCAGAGCAGAGGGCATAGATGTGGCGCATAAACAGGCGGGTGTGCGGGGGGAAAGGTATTTGATAATCATAAGATCAACATAAAGAACAAAATCAAAGAACAAAAAACGAAGTTGGCATTGTGGGATGGATTGATGGTTGAGTTGCACAAAATTAACAATGATCATGATGCTCGTGTGATGGATATGATGCAGGCGGGGGTTAGATGGTGTAGGTGTCCGTAATATGGATATGCGTTTTGAGTGATTATTAGCCGTGATGATGTAGAAGATTGAACGAGGGGGTAGGGACCATGCGCGTCGTCGGCCCTATGAGTTTTCATCTTTGAAATCCTCGTCGCCGTCCATGCCTGCTGCTGCTAGCCGCTCCCTTTCCGCCCGATTCTTTGCACGAATAGCTGGCAACTCGGCCAAAAGAGACACCTGCTCGCCCTCTTCCCACCGCTCCAGAGCCCACTCTCGTACCAGTATGCTCACCTGCAAGATGACTAGGTCAGCTACTTCACACGCGCAACTCATCAAGACGCACCTTCATGAATCGCTTGCCAGCGTATTTCTTGTAGAATGATTCGTGACGGACAGGTTTGAGAATATAGTTCAACATCAGGTTGGCGGTCGGAATTATGGAGCTTTCCGCATACGACGAGTAATGGGCATGATTGGGAGTCTAGAATCCGAAAATGTTATCAAAGGGATCAAAATGTGGCATACACATGACGTACCCATTTGTCGTTGCCGAGAATGAGGCGTCCCAACCAGATCGCCGCAGCAGCAACCAGGGAAGGTGGTGTGGCTAGCAACCGCCACTCGAGGGTGCCCACTTCTAATAAATACTTGCCCATAGTCCTCGATTTGACATCATAATCATCCGCCTTGCTTATACGGCGTAAGAAGTGCATCGGGTTCGGATAGCTCAAGTTCCAGTCGATCGTTTTCAGGACGTACCGCTCTGCGAGAAGGATCTCGGATTCGGTGTAGGATGAGTCTGCGCAGTGAAGGAAGTGCGAGACGGATGGTGCGACAATCTCTTCGACCTTGGAAGCAACGAAGAGACACGTAATACCCACGAGCTGGAGTTTAGCGAGGGAGACGACGCGTGCCGACAAGAATCTATCGATTATGTTCACGCAAAGGAACAGAGTCTCAGGAAGCAATCGGAACCGGGCGTGTACTTGCACCAGCCAATCGAGAAGGATTCCACGCATCGACCAGGCCAGCTCCTTTTGCGACGCCATGTATTCCGGATTGGGAAGCGTTATGAGCTGAAGGTGGCGCATTAGTTAAGACAGGATAGTGAAAATATTCAAAGACTCGCACCTCGGTCAGCTTCATGTACTTGAAGATCTCGACAACATACTCGCTGACCATCAATGGGTCATCGGAATCCTCAGCATCGAGGTCGTCCCACTCGTCACCATCGGGGTCAGCTTCTGGTGCCACATCGTCATCTAGCACAGCCGCCACTTCTGCCTCGTGCTGCGCTTGCTCGTCTATGTCGGTCTCAGGAGCATCAGAAGACGTTCGCCTCTTCTTAAATACACGATCATCTTGAACTTCGTCCTGTGTCTCGGCCTTTAAGACGAGATGTGAAGAAGTTCGTCGAGTAGTCTGAACACGTTGCACCTCCTGGGTGATCACTTGCTGGGTGTTCGCCCCCGACCTGCGGGTTGAAACACGTCGCGAGGGCTCAGGAGCCGGAGGGTGATCATCCACAGCCATCGCGTCTTCATCATTGACTACGGGTTCCTCCTTGACATCTTTTAACGGTTTGACCACTGGAGCAATCGCAGACCTAGTAGTGCGACGAATGGTGGTAGCGGTAGTCTGTCTCAATGGAATAGTGGGCTTCGCCTTGATCACTACGCCATCAAACGTTTCCTTAGTAGGTGCGGCTACTTCTTTGCCTTTGCCCTTTGCGTCCTTGGCAGCTGTGGCAGCGGCCTTGTTCTTGTTGATGTTCTTGGTCGTGACTTCGCCAAGAGCCTCACGCTTACGCTTTCCCTGGAGAGCAGGGTCGAGCTTGTTCTCGTCGTTGGCGCTGACTTTTGCGCGAGAGGTGGCGGTAGCGCCCAAGGCCCTGGATTGGAGTGTGGCTGTAGGAGCAGGGATGGCAGACGTGGATGGAGGCTTCACACGGGAGATAATACGAGATGGGCGGGCGTTGGCATTCTCGCTGTCCTTCTGAACCGTCGTACGAGTAACCCGCGTTACACGGCGAGTCTGTAAGATCACATCGATCAGCGACAAGCCCTTGAACAACAACAGAAAATCGGGAAAGGATGGGACTCACTGGTAGGTTGGAAGACATGAGCTATCTAATTGACGCAGAAGGTACTCTATCTTTGCGTGCACAGTAGATGGATGAAATGGAAAACGAAGAGGCGAACGGAAAGATGAGAGCAACTACTTGAACTATTCCAGAAATGGCCATTTTAAATTTCAACCATCCACACATAACACGAACAAACAAACGCGTTCGCGTTTCATCACGTGACAAATGCCATTGTCCTAGCGCACGAGGGCGCTTGCCTTTGGACACAGCCCATTATTGTTGATTATCAGTGGATAGCCTGCGCCAGCTTGATTGTGGTCGATTGAATAAATTCACACTCGCGTTATAGAGACAGAGACTATTATCATGGTGTCACGCCTCGTGACTGCCGCATGTTGTGCACTGTTATGCGATGATATCGGTTGCCAGAATTCCCATCAATGCGCTGGCGTAAATACATAACTGATAACCAATCTGCGCTGAACGTGGTCTCAAAGTCTGATATCGCAGGCTCGCCTGACTGATTTGTCGTAAGAGTGCAATACAATTCCTGACAATTCCAATGAATTACAGCAACGAGGAAGCGGAGTACAGGATCAGCCTAAATACTATCACTAGACGAGTCCAGTCCGAGAGATCCGCAAGTCCAAGAGAAACAGAACCACCTATAGAGTGTCCCGTGCCACTTTAAAGGGCAAACGTGGAAGACAGATATAAGCAGCAATGAGACCCAAGAAAGTACTTCACCTCATCAGGATCCCCGAGGGAAAGCATCCCAGCCGAACGATGCAACCGGAACCAGCACCACCGCAAACCAAAGGAACAGCCTGTTAACAAAAACAAAAACCGGCGAACGAATCGCGGACACGAGAGGAAAGAGAGAAGAGAGAAAATAAAGTAAAGAAATCAAGGACTGGAAAGATAGGCAAGGGAGGCAAAAATACTGGAGGAAAGAACAAGAAAAAAACTCTGCAAACGAGACGCACTGCAAACTTGATGCATCAACGGTCTTCGTGCTTACGACGAGTCTTGGGCATCGCATCGTCCAAATCCAGTGTGAACTTCCGCTTTGGGGATGCTTCATCGAGAGGGACAATGATGGAGCTAACGGAGGGCCAAGAAGGACGGACAATGGGAATACCGAGACCACGACGAGTAACGAATCGTCGATGACTGACTTCGATAGGCTGGTGGATACCGACATACGCGGAAATCGCATCCGCGAGTGGTGATTCCGGAACAACTGCGAATGCGAAATTTGTGCAATCTGAGTCGAAACGCGGAACCCAAGAGGGCATCGTGAAAGGGGGAGAAGGGGGTGGAGAGAGTGGAGGAGAACATGGTGAGGACGGGACTGATGTATGAGGTGTGTAAACCTCAGAGTGCAGGGACGCTATAAGACAATTAGCCACCAAAAACGCCAGACGCTGACAAAACCTTACTGTCGAAGTCATCTGTTGATGCCATCGAGTAGCAGGAGGTTGAGGAAGTGATGGACTCGTCGTCAGAGTCATCATCAAACGCCGAACGGCAGCCCTGAGCATCCGGCGAAACTTCGGGCTCTTCTTCCTCCTCTTCAATGACCGAAATCGCGATTCCTTAACGAGCAGTTATGTTAGCGCCAACCACAGCAAAGAGACAAAATGACTGACCGGTCCGCCTCTCCACCTTGGTTAGCGCGGCTCTGATCTCCACATACTGGTGAAAGTACTTCTTGTTTTCCTCTTCCAGCGTGTGGCAGGCGCTCTTGGCCGATTCGACCTGATCCCAGAGACCCGAACGCTGCGCAAGAAGTTGCTTGACATCATCCTGCAGCTCTGCGTTTTCGTCAGCACGACGACACAAAGCCTTGCACTGGTCTCTGAGGCTGACGACCTCGGTGTACGCGAGCGTGAGGCGTTCCCTCATCGCGATGCTCTGATCTTCTGTCAAGGAATCTGTAGCTAGGAGGTCGTCAGCCAAGGACAGTTGTGGCGAGATACGGGAATACGTACAGCTCGAGGCATTACCATGGGGTATAACTTTCCCATCCGGAGATATGATCTGCAGCTCAGGAATTCCTGTTCGCGACAGTTAGAGGACGGCGAGGAGCGTGAAGAAAATGTCTCACCTGCAGCAGCTCTCTTCAACTTCCTGAGCTCTCTCTTAGCTCCTTCGAGCTCCCTCTTCGTCCGGACAAGCGTTCCTTGCAACGCTTCGACTTCTTCATCATGTTCCTTCTGCAGGTCGGATGGTTCCTTTCTCTCGGCTGCGAGTTCATCGCGCTCGGCCCTAAGATTTGCGAGCTCGAATCGGAGCGCAGCGTTTGCGGATTGAAGGGAGGAGATCGTCGCCCTTTGGGAGGACATCTTGATTGTGGCATCCTGGCACATTGAATCGGCCTCGTCGCGACGGACCTGCTTGATCTCTAGGTCACGTGTGAGACGGTCCATCTGGTGGCTCAGAGTTGCGTTTTCTACCACCAGTTCATCTATATCGGCGTTTGCTACATCGAGATTGTCCTGAACGCAGAGGAGCTGCTTGAGGAGAATGGTGTTCTCGTTCCAAGCATCGGAGAACAGCGCATGGACGTGGTGGTGAGGGCCGATTGGAGTGTCGTGCAACTGTGGGCTTATATCGGAACAGCTAATGCTCCAGCGCAGCCGAACCTCAGGGACCAGACGAGGGCTGTCCAGAGACGATTCAAGGATGGCTGGGGACGATGATGACGAAGGGAAGTCGGATCCACCTGTAGCCGACGAAGGAGCAACCTTGGAGGGGCGGGCCGCTTTCTTCGCTTCCTGAGGCCTAAGGAAGTCGATAGCTGGAACGGGATCCTGGACTGTCGTAGGGCCAGGCTGGCAGCTGTAGACGTCGAAGGCTAGCCCAGCCATGATAACGACGACGTAAAAGAAGACCAGCGCGACAAGCTTGAGAACATCGAAAATGAAGACGAGGGAGAGGGCGGAAGAGAGAGAAGAAGAGCAGGAAGATCTGCAAATGTTATGCTTGTTGGAAAACATATCGATAGATGGATGCAAGTAAAATCGTCTGTGTATATGCGGATATGCAAATATGCAGAGGACGATGGGAGTGAACAATAAAGATGACCACTGGAGTTTCCGGTATAGAGTTGGGGTTTTTATACCTGGAAGGCTGACATGGTCAGTATGCATCAGAATCTTGACTCAGGTCGCGATCCGACGAGTCTCAGCGGATTTTAAACCGGCCTGCGTGCTTTGAACGAGGTGCGGCTGGCAAGAAAGTCTTGCACCTAATTCAAAGCAAGGGGCCTGTTCCTTCCCTATGGAAGACCCGAGAAGCCTGATATCCTCTGCCATGTATCATGTACTTGAGAAACGACTAAAGGAAATGAGGTCCAAGGCGTTGTTTGGATCAGAGGATATTGCCAAACAAACCAACTTAGTCCATATGTAGTAATTTCGAACACGCCCGGCAGGCTGGCTTGGTCGACGTTCTTTACTTCATTATTCAATTATTGAACTTTCTGTATGCGTAAGCTCCACCGTGACGGTCATCCTTCTCTCCATTTCTTGCATATCCTACAGCGTTTTCTGCAAGCTGCGCCGAGTCGTTGTTCCCTTCATCATGCCAATGATTGCGTTGGGCAGGCAGCCGTGACCGACACCAGTCACACGATTGATAGGCAGGCGAGGATACAGCAAACCTTTTATTGCAAGCGAGTCTTGAACCAGCAGTATGTAACACATAATAGGAGTACCAGTCGGGTTTGAACCTGATCCAATGTCCGTCAAATCTTTCTGCCCACTAATACCCACGCACATGAACAGATTCCAGACATCTGTGTTGGATCGGTGATGCTGGACTTGTTGGCGGATTCGCTCTGACGCCCCGTGTTGGTTCGCGGGTGACTCAGAGATACTGGGGCCAAAGCGGAAAAGCTGTTCGTTATCAATATACGCTGTCACTCGATATTATCTCCGGTGGACTGAACTTCGTCTTACTATTTGGGCCATCAGGAATTTTGCGCTGGAGGTTGGCGTTAAGGACACACCCACGCGAGCTAGTGACAGCGCACAATTGATCACTTGCACGTCTGTCTCCTTTCATGCTACTCCTTGGCGGGTTACTCACCGTCCTTTATCTCGATTTCATGTAGGTTCTCGGGAGGCGGAAGACATATGCGGTCCGCCCCGATACGAGGGCAAGGTGAAATCACCTTATGTGCACTCAATCATCATCCATGGTGTGTTGAAAATGTTCAGTACTGCGAGTCCACGGGTCTTAGTTACGCAGGGATACAGCGGCCGGTTCCATCGAAGCAAAACGAGGCCTCGATTCATCATGCTGTTTTGATTGTCCATGGAATAATTTGTATGGTTTCCGATTCCTTTTATTTGACTGATAGCATTTAGGGATGGCTCGCGATATCGAAAATCGCTTCTAATGAACCTATCAACTCCCAGCCTCACTGATGCTGTTGTCGTACGTTGACCAAACCGATACTAGTACTTCAGGTCGATTATTGCTCACGCAATGCAGTCTAGCACAACGGAGCGGAAACAGGCAGAGTCTATCTGCAATTCCACACCTGATTTATCCTCTAATGATCATGCGGGGGGTGGTCTGGGGGACAACCACTATCATACAGGATTCTTCAGACGTACCACTCAGTTGCTTTCTCGGTTTGGGATTGAAACACATGGGTGAGTGAGAGCATATTGCAATATCAGATATCTGTTTATAACAGTGCTACCTGGAACTTTGATCAGCATCGCGCCGGTCCCAGCAGAAGAACGTCTCGAGACTCGGTGGTACCAAATGTTTTTTGTTTGGTTCTCGTCTAACATGAATATATTGGGGTGCGTTTTGAGTTCTGTTTTGATGTCAGTATTTTCCGCTCAATCACCTAACACCTCCAGATTCAGCACTGGCACTACTGGACCTGCATTTTTTTCCCTCGGAGTTCGTGACTCTATAGCTATCATCCTCATTGTTAACCTGGTGTGAGTGCTCGTGGTTCATTACACCTCGGTTTGCAGTGAATGACCGTCAGCTAGATGTTGCTTGTTGCCAGCGTTCTTGTGGGTATTACTATTCTTCTCTGGGCGTTCCTGGAGACTTCATAGTGTGCTAGTGCCGTTTTCGGGCCAAAGCTCGGTGTGCGTGCGATGGTCCAAGCGAGGGTCTCGTGGGGGTGGGTCGACTTGTTTTCTGATCGCCAGCGTCGTTCGCTGACGAACAACAAGATATTTTGGTGCTATCATACCGGCCGTCTTGAATGTTCTCTCCTTGGAAGGCTTCCTTATCTTGAACTGCATCATCGGTGGCCAAACGATAGCTAGCTTCTCCTCTCAACTTGATGATAATCTTGGAATTGTCATCATTGGTATAATATCTCTTGCGGTATGTCAAAATTACTCGTGCTGCACCAAAATGACAGGTTTCAAGGTCACTTTCTGTGGATACCGTGTTATCCATTGGTGGGACCACTCCAATATTAATATGTATTATCTAGAATTCTGACCGAATTTCGATTTATAGGTACGAAAGCATTTCCTGGATCCCGAATGTAATTGCCTTCATCACCATGCTGGCTGTCGGTTATCCCCAGCTATGCAAAACCCTATCGGTTCCCGCCCCTCCAGCAACACTCGCTAATATTCTCTCTTTTGCGTCCTTTCTCGCATCTGACATTGTCACCTGGTGTACCATGATTCCTGACTATGGCGTATACCATAGTCCTGATACTTCTTGAGCTTCCTTGCACTATCACTACGGACTCTCCTTAACATCCTGATAGCGCGAGAATTTTTATTTACACGTACCTCGGATTTTTCGTATCTAATGTAAGTCCCTTTATGTCGTTACCTGTGGCATATTGTCACCACTAATCTCCTTTTGAAAAGTTGACTGGTCAGGCTCTGGGTGCTGCATTCGCAGCTGCAGCTCCGAGTGTGCCTGCTTGGAATGCAGGATTCCAAGATAGTTCTTCCGTTGGCGGTTTGTTATACAGCGTGTTGCTACCTGCTGGCGTATTCGGAAAAATCCTGACTGCTTTGGTCGCTCTCAGCATACCCAGCGCCTGTGCACCGACGATGTATACGTTCAGCACTAGTTTCATGGCTGTTGCCACGTATTTTGCTGCGGTACCCAGATGGGTATATATCCTCATCTCAGAGGGGATGTGAGTGTCATTGAGTGTATCCCATCCTCAGCGACGCTCATGATTTGCGTTCAAGTCTGATACCGGTGGCAATCATTGGCGCCAAAAGTTTCTACACTACTTTTGTGGGAATCCTCGGTACGAGTCCTACATATCGGTATCCGTGATTCAGTCTAACAAGCTGATCTCGCAGATATCGTTGGATACTGGTCATCAGCATTTGCTGCGATCATCCTCACAGAACATGTGTTATTCCGACGAGCCTCGTTTTCTGAGGATCAATATCCCATCACGACTTGGGCTTCGCATGATCTCTTGCCTAGCGGTATACCAGCAGTCGTGGCCTTCGCATGCGCCTGTGGAGCTCTTGTTCCGTTCATGTCACAAGCTTGGTATGTAGGACCAGTGGCGAGGCGGGGCAGTGGAGATGTTGGCGTGTTCGTAGGGTTCGTGGTGGGAGCTATTGTTTATGCTTTGGCGAGAAATTTGGAGAAGATGTGGTGCAAGAAGAAGGAATTAAGCAAGTCAGACACTTTTAGTACACTAGCTACTAGTGCGTAAAGGAACCACGACCATGTGCATAAACTTATGATCAGATGGTTACGGTTTTTCTGCCAAACGTTAGTGTTTATTCGGATAGTATTGACGAGTGATGCGTGATGAATGGACGATGACTAGTTGATTGACTGTGACTGGCTGACGGATATACGCGGAAATGGCGTCCGCTAAATATTCCTGGTTTGAAATTGGACCACTTGAGTGGGGTTAGCAAGCTAATCTTTCCGTGCAGCATCATGGATATTACCGAGAAACATATTCATTTCTATGCGGCACGATTCCCGAGTCCCGACTCTCCAGAGGAGGAATTTACAGTCATGATCGGATTCGCCTGCCAATAAGTGAGTTGTGAATCTTTTATTGGAATCGGAATGTCTTTTTTTTTGTGGGGGACTGGCGCACAGGCCTGATTTTTCGTCCATATCTATGTGGCACGGTGATGATAAGATGCGCGATTCTTTGATCGTGAGGGTGTCCCTTGATATTGGCGCTCGCAATATCTGGTTCGAGGTAACCTTCAAACCGAGTATTGAAGCACGCATCAGATATCCTCGTGCTTGAACGGCGTACCATTCTGGAGATAATGAATGGGCCATTCCCGCAGGAGGCAGCTTGGCTTAATGAACATGTAGCTTATATAATACTTTCCCACAGTTATCCTGAAGCTGAACTTCCTATATGACACTGCGCTGTGTGCAACATGGTGCTTGTCCTAATAATCGGTGACTTGCACATCCCATACCGCGCACACGACCTCCCAGCCAAATTCCGGAAACTACTTGTCCCAGGAAAAATTCAACAGATCCTTTGCACAGGGAACGTTTGCGACCGCGAGACCTATGAGTACCTGCGCACCATAGCCGGGGATGTATATGTTGTCCGAGGGGACTATGATGAGGTGCAAACTGATTATTTTTTATTTATGCTATGCGGTAGAGTTATTACTGACATGCGGACGACCTAGAGCGCCAGCTTTCCGCCATCTGTGACCATAGTTCATACCCCAATACGAATCGGAGTGGTTCATGGGCACCAGTGCGTGCCGAATGGTGATCTTGATGCACTCAGTGCATTGGCACGGCAAATGGATGTAGATGTGCTCGTTCCAGGGCATACGCATACGTATGTTGACTCCGCAGCCTCTACATGATAATTGATATTCTGATGTTTCAAACAAGTTTCCAGGCAATTGAATACGATGGTCGTTTCTTCGTGAACCCTGGGTCCGCTACTGGTGCATGGACAGGTTCACACAACGGGTACGGCCCTTGCATCGTTTTACCTGCATTGCCTGACTGAATTGATACCCTCAGTGAAATAACACCATCCTTTGCACTCATGGACATTCAGGGCGCTGTTGTTGTCACGTATGTGTATCAGCTCGTGGAAGGCGAAGTCCGTGTCGAGAAAATTGAGTATCGGAAAGAAGTGGAGGCTCCACAGTCGGCGACGTCAATTCCCCAAAGTGGGGTAGTGCCACAGAATATACCGAGCAGTCCGCAGACACAAACGTTTTGGTGAGCAGGGATGTGTAGAACATTATTTGTACTCAGGTGTGCCTCCCTAATCTATGTGAAGTTTCGTATGAACAGGAATTTTGGGGATAGAATTCGGGTTCTTACACTATTTATATTGAACATTTATTAGAGTGCGGCAGATAGCATATTGGCACGAGTGTGGACTGAGACGTCACCTGTCCACTTAGGCCTGCGAGGGTGGTATTCCCTCCCACCCTCGCAGCTCACTTTCTCGCACAGGACTCGCAGATCGGGATCCGAAGGCGCTGCGTGCCCTCGCCCAAATTGATCTAGCGGTTCACGTCAGTTTCTCGTAGTCACTTCTAATAGATTAGTAGTGATACACTGACGGGTTATCTCTCATCAAATAGCATCTAAGTGACTCGCAAGGATTGACAACTTGGCTTATAAGGTTCTTGGCATACTCAGCTTCCAAGAGTGTCCACCGTCGACCGTACGACAATATCAACAAAGTCGCATGGATAAGTGCATGCGAATTGGATCAATGATCAATCAAAGCTCTTGCTTGTTCTACTAGTGGCCAAGACACTGATCATGGGCCCCTCAAATGTTGAAGCATGTATGATCGCAGCCTGGAACCATTGCGGCATACCAATTCAACAATAACAAGCAAGAGATAGGTTTGGATCCGCTCGATGCCCTTCCATGACCATATTTGGGACACGCCCCACCTTGTCTGGTGCCCGTCACCAAAGCGTTGAATGACGCAGTCATTTCCGTCAGATAGGACTGAGGTATCGGTCCATCCAAAACAACTTGCAACTTTGGCGGTTTGAACTTTGGACTTATGAGTCATCTGCATCTTATCCAACTTGAACGTGCTATACCTTGGACTTCATTTGCTACACGACGTCTGGCTCGATGCCAACACCTTCACCCCTTTGGCCGCCCTTGGGCTCGTTGCTTTCTACGATGCCAAAAGCGGGTAGCCTTTTGGGTGGATGCCTTGCGTGAACGTCGAATATCAAGTGTATGTTGCGCCAGCTAGTCTTTGAGGTTCACATTGGCGAGACCGTTAGTGCGGAGGAGAAAACAACTGAATTCAAAATAATTGTCGAATGGATGTACTACGTTTGTACAAGATCGTTTTCGGGGAGGAGACGACGACAAGGATTCCGGGCGAGGGTACGCAGTGTCCACCGGCCTCGAAAGGGCTTTCACCTAAGCGAAAGAGGTGAGCTGCGAGGGCGGGTGGGCCGCCTCGCTGGAATTTGGCTAATTTGCCCCTTCAGGGCCCAATGGTAGACATAAAGAGTTAGCAAGGCATTCGTTTGCGCTTCCGCGCAACGAAATCAGGGAGAGGAGGGTGGGGAAAGAAAGGCTAAGTCGACGAAGCGCGTGATGAGGACGGTCGACGCAGCAGAAGAAGAGGTGCAAACGTCACACCTATTGTTCACCTCAAAGATTTAACTCTATTTCCTCCGCCCGTGCCTCGCTACGTAATAGAGTGGCAAACTTTCTTCTTTCGGTCTGACTATATTTATGCAGGACTGATCTTGCAGTCTACTACTGAAGGGAGCGCCCCCAACGTCAACGTACGCTGTCAGGCACGTGTTCGTTATGGTCGCACCGCCTCGCATCGCCCAAGTCGCTTGGTGTGTACCACCACTCCTCCCTGCCCACTCACCTCATACTCTTCCCAAATCTCACTGGGTTTACTTGGGATCCAATACGCGTATCTCATGTCAAAAGCATTAGGCGCTGACGACGCTGAGGATCAGCGCGCTCACAATGATGAACAGCCTCCCCCGCAAAATGACACCGTAGGACCCACAAATGAGTAAGTTGCGACTTCATGGAATCTGCCACCCACCTAACAGCAAGATAGGGATGAGAAAAAGGGTGAACCTTCGGCGGTGCTGCCACCAGGGATGTAAGTGTTTCTGCCCTGGCGCTTCTGTGTTCCTATTCACCAGAACTGCAGCTCAAATATCGGGCGTTCCCAACAATCAGAACTTCATGTACAGGAAAGTACGCCCAACTTGAATGTTGTATCAGACGGCGATTTAGCTCCGTAAGTCCCTATCAATGTCGATATCAAATAAGCTTATGTGTTGTCTCAGCGAGGGGGAGAAGGACATGGCGGAGAAGGACATGGAGAAGAAGGACGCGGAGAAAGACCAGCCAACTCTAAGCGAATTGTGAGCGAAAAATCAGTCGAGCGCTCGTAGCTGACAACGTCCTGCACGCAGAGCAAGTGTCATGAAACAAGTTTTGGATGTTCTCCAGGACTCGACGATTGCGTCGAAGGGCGGCAAGGACCATCGCTCTCGTTTCTGGGGGGTGTACAAGAGAGTCGCAGAGGAACACGACGGCGAGTTCCTTGAGCGATACACTAGTGATATGGACATTGTCTTGGTCTTCGTGCGTGTCGCATGATTATCTTCAACTCACTTTGAGATTGATGTTTGATCAGTCTGGTCTTTTCTCCGCCGTCAGCACATCTTTTATCGTAGCGATGGAGTCTAATCTCAGTCCCGACCCCAACGACACCACGCATGCTCTTCTCGCGCAGCTTGTACAGATTGGGCTCGGCAACCTTGCTGAAGCGGGCTCTGTGCCCGCATCTACGTGGTCGCCGTCGACAACGACTATTTGGATCCAAATGATCGCATACGCAAGCTTGTCCATGAGCTTGCTTGCTGCTTTCGGGGCCGTACTAGGCAAACAGTGGCTTGGGTACTACAAGTCGAACAGATATGGCCGCGGCTCGCAAGAGGAACGAGGAAAGCGCAGGCAAGAGACGTTCGACGGCGTCATCACATGGTATTTTGACGCTGTCGTGCAATCCTTTCCGGTCTTACTTCAGATCTCCCTTCTTCTTTTTGGGATTGCGCTTGGCGCCAATATGTGGACCGAGCAACCGAGCATCGCCTGGGTCATCATTGCTACAACGGTCTTCGGATTTCTGTTCTATTCCCTGACCGTGATGGCATGTTTAATATCTCCCGCCTGTCCATTTCAAACGCCAATATCGACGATATTGCGCATGTTGCGCATCGACAGTAAGATCATCTTGTGAATTCTGATGGTCGTTTCCTGACTGAATCAACATTGCAGGAGTTTTACTCTTAATATTCACACCAGCCTCCAGGTGTTTCCAGCAGCTCACGACGTCGGCGCACGGTGAGCTACGTTTCTTTCGTGTCCACAGGGTTTGACCTTTTCTTGTCAGTTGTGCTGCGGCGATTGCTTGGCACCGTCAGATCGATATGGACCCAATTGTCTGAATTATTGAGAGGTGACGTCCTTATATACTATCACACAACATAACCAGTACTTATTTCATTCTCCAGGCCCTGTTCGTGCGGTCGGCGCATTGGCATGGCGATCTCTTCATCAGTTATTCGCCATGCTTCATAACGGGCTGCGTTCTTTAGTTCCGCGCTCTTCGACAAAGGTGGTGGACTCGGAAAGACAACCGGTCGACCAAAACCTGGGCATTTTGGCGGCGGATGAATGCACCCTCGCTCTCGACCTCCTTTCCATACCCACTGCCGGTCTGGAAGCACGTAGCATCAAGTGGCTCCTCGAGACGTCTACGGATCCTGAAGTGTTCCTCGCCGCTGCCAGCCTTGTTCCACACGTCGAATGGCCCCTGGATCTTGACGTGTCAGACATGCTGCCTCAGCTGTATGATATTTTTACAAGCTGCGTCGATATTCAGGACCAAATTGTACCGTCGTTGAAGGAAAAGGCCTCGGTTTGTATAATGGCTCTGAGTCATCTATACTGCGGCCGTGTTCTTCAGGCATCTCCTGGCTATGGTGAATTTCTTGGCCAACGGGAAAGAGACTACGAGGTGTTTTTTCAAATACGCCGGAGGAACATTTATTCAGCCGGCAACATGGTGGTGCTTCCCATAACTATGAATCTTTGTCCTCCGAAAGATGACGATTTTAATATTCCATTCTATCGTCTACTGTGGGAGGGTTGTCCCGACTCTGTCTTGGAGTGGCTGTCACATTCTCTTCCTTACCATTTCGTTACCGGACGAGTGAATCAAGATGTAGAAGAACTCGCTATAGCAGTGATATCAAACCTGCTAAGCTCTCCATCCACTCCGTCGAACCAAATCATCGCCAATTGCACTCTTCTCGCTTGCGTCATGATCGGGGTTCAGTTTGACAAGAAGGACATAGTTCGGATTGATAAAAGGTGCCATTGATTTATTTGGTGCTTTTTCTGCGATCATTGACAATGAAGTTGTGTAGTGCTGCTCTGCCTCAACTCGTGCAGCCCCTTGTGACGCAGTTCCAAAAGGTTCTCTGGGCGTGTGATGGAGGCGATGTCGACAAAGACACCACAGGAGTCGCACGACGGGCATGGAAACTCCTGGACATTATCTGTCCCATTCTCGAGCCCGCTCAACGTCACTATGTTGCTTCATCCCACACGATGCAGAACCTGGACGTGTGCAGGAAGGTTTGTTCACGAGTGAGGTCATCCGAACATTATCCCTGGTATTTGCTCAAAGCTCTGCGAGATGCTCTGCGTTTCACGTTCGCTGCTGCCAAAGTTTCTCGGGACCCTGCCCAGTTGTGGAATAGGCAGTTCTGGTGGATAAATGATGTCCACTCGCCAGAAAACTTCGACTGGTTAGTGGACTACCTCGACTATATTAATTCCGACGACCACGAGACCGCATATGACATCCTTTTGCTACTGGATGGCTTGGGGACTCGCTGCAGCCCCGCTAAACAACATCTGTTCATCGAGAGCCTTATCGCCTGCATGGACGTTGACATGCCTGACAGTTTACGTCACGCCGCTCTTCGCGCTGTTCACAGCGTCCGACAAGACATGGCATCAATTCATGCGATTGATGATGCGAGCTTGCGGGACATAGTTTTGACCGAGCTCTCCCCCGCTATTCTGACCGTCGTTTGTCCGCGACCAGGTGCAACACCTGCCGATGATGGCCCTGACCACATTTTCGATGATGACCTCAACTCGTGCTATCTCGAGCTGGTTTTTGCCCTCGCGAGGAATTCCAACTGGCACTCCCATTTATTTGGGGATCACCATATAGACCGGTGCATTAGCATGATTACAGAGGTCCGCTTCATGCCGCATGAATTCTACCTAGCTGGCATCCTCCTCCTCATCGCACCTGAACAGTTGTCGCCAACAGCGCTCGATTCTATCACAGACCAGCAGTGGTGGGACACAATGAGGATTGCATGGATGAATACATACAATATAGCTGACGACATACACTGTTTCGAGCTCCTTCCCGCCCTTGTGGAAGGTACGAAAAAGTACATGCGGGTTGCTTTGACATACGATCTCGAGCAGCTCATCAGAGATGTGGGCTATACTCTCGAAACACTGGAGAGCAGAGACCCAGAGCAGGTAGAGCAGGTAGAGGGGGCCGCTGCTGCTGTGAAAGAGCTTAGGACGGTGGCCAGCGACATGCTTGAGAGGATGGTCAAAAGTGAAGAAGTTGTCAGCCCCTGATTATTACGGTTCCTGCATTTTGTGCTAGGGTCCTGCGGAAGGTGACAAGTATCAAAATCTAAACAAGATCGACTTTGAATATTATCAGTTGTTCATGTCAATCACTATCACCCTCGCGAACGCTATTTATGTTAGGCGTTGTTTGGATCAGAAGCTTTCGTCAAATAAACTAGGTCCATATGTAGCAATTGCGATTTTTGCGCAGAATTTATTCACCCAGCTCATGGCAAGCTTTCTTTACTTCTACGGTCATCCATCTCCTTGCAAGCTTCTCCAAGTCGTTCCTCTAACTACCACAGACGGTGAACAGCACGGTTCCAGATCTTAGGCGTCATGGGTACCAATCGGACCGTTTCCCGCAAACACGTCTTGAACCCGGAGTATGTGACATACTATGGGCGCACCATTGGAGGTTTGAACCTGATAGCCCACTTCCAATAAACGTCAAACCCTCCCTGCCCTTCCTGTTCGCACACCTGGACTCTTGGCGTGTGGCAGGTCAGTGATGCTGGACCCGACCTGTCAGCGGATTCGCTCTGACGCCCACTGGTGCTTCGCGGGCAACGATATATAGGCAAAGGGGAAAGCTGTTAGTTCTCACGGACTGTCTTGAAGACTCGTAGATCTGGTTGGTTTCAGGTCCAGTGGCGCAGTGACTTCAATTATATTGTGTAGCAATTGGAACAGCATTACGGAAAACCTCGAAGGGTGTAGGCTAGATTCCATGATGGTGTAACTTTTCTTTAGTTGTGTTTCTCTCGTACTAACGAAGTTCCCTACTTACCTCATTGTTCTGCAGGGCGTTCATTATTGCACAAAAGAACAGCCGAATAGCAGGTCCATCATCATGTTTGCCGTTGATACTAGCTTTCTTGCTGTATCAGAATCCTCGGCCATCGACATCCTTGGTTATAGGTCGGCTCTGTGTGCCATTGATTTATTCTGGTATTGTGTATCTGAGTCGAATGCCTAGCAATGCGATTACCACAAGGTGTTGTGAATTCATCTCCAACCCTTCACCATCGTCTGAGCCTGCATACATGATGTGGATACGAATATCTGTATTTGGAATTGCAAGCCCTGCGTCCAGACTCCACGCACAGCTCTCCCAATCAAGCATGATCTTTTCAGCAAGGGTTCCAACCCTCGTCTACGCCGTTGCCAACGCCGTCTTCCTGGCCATTGTGACCGCAGTATCGACGGTCATCACTTGGTGGCGAGCTTTGGCTGATTCAACTCTTAATAATCATACTACCATCCTCATATCTTCAGCTTCCATCTTCCCGTCACGCGCATTCCTGTTGTGGCAGAGGATGCATCTTCGCCGGAGATTGCCTGCTTACAGCATCCCTGATTGATCACCACCTGGGTTGGTGTCTTCGTTACCTATGCGTAGGTAATCGTTCGGCTTTTTATTTGCTGTCCGCGGAATTTGTGAAAGACGTGTTACGACCAAACCGGAAGAACATTTTGGCCATCTTATTCCGGCCCGAGCTGATGACTGGCTCATAGGCGCAACTTCGATGCAGGTTGAAGGCGGGCACGAGATCTGTAAGTATACATAAATGTTCAGTTAGCTTATTCTTACCAGTGCAATTTGCAGCTGTGATTTAGCGTGATGCCACAAAAGAATTAGAAAGGGACTTGCTACTCATACCAAGATGGCTTGAAACTCCGAGCTGTTGTAACGCTCGACGTTCAACTTGAGCCTAGCAAGAAAGAACTATATCCCACATCCTCACTTTAAATTTCACACCTACCTCACTGGCCGTAATGCCGTAATCACGCACTGATTCCATTGCATGCATGGGCGTTGAGACGACATCGGCGTGCACCGAGAACTTATAACTCCGGCTCAATATTATCTCGTGAAGGCATCAGGAAGCTTACGGTGCCACTCAGAAGTGTTACAAAGTTTGTTAGATCTCAGATGCTGTTGACACTAGGAGGACCGCGGATCACTGACTTGCCGATTTCAACACCTGTTAGGTTTTCCAAATGGCAATGAACACAGATGACGACTTTGATCCGTACTCCAAGTGGACACGTGGGAGAGGGTTCAACAGTGACGGTTAGTGGTCAGAAAGTCTGGGACCCCGAGCCGTTGGTTGAACACCGTGATCATTAACAGCTCGGGTCTCAGCCAGTTTGATTCCCAGAGTTCAAGACACTCTCGGTTGCATAGGTACACTGGCAGGGACTTTGAGTGCCCGCCAGTCCAATGCCGTCATCACGTCATCATTTTCTAGATTGCTATGGCCCTAGCTCAACCAGTATGGGTGGTCGAACGAAATACTAACCCTCATCGGGATTTTGAAAATACCTTTGGGAACCAAGAAACGGGAGAATTTCGCATTTATACATAACGGCCGGATGACTTGAACATACTTGTAATCATTCCGTTTCCCTCCATACTTTGTTGATTCTGACTTTTTTCTCTGTGCAAAACTGGCAGGACAAACTATGTCCGAGAAGTCCCTAAGCGCAGAGGCTTTGAAGGGCACCGAGTTCGCACGCGATACCTTGTCTTACTATGATGTGTGTAAGACGAGAGCAACCCCCCCAGACAACCAGGAAACACAGACTTCTGAGAAGTCTGTAACACATCTTGGTGAACCACCTGATGGAGGATTGACTGCGTGGCTGGTTGTTGTTGCGTGAGTGCTACTACGTGTTTAATTCTTTGAAATCACCACTGACGTTGACGAATTACAGTGCCAATTTGGTGTTATTTTCTACGTGAGTTTTCTCAGTTTCTTCCCCGCAATTAAGGTCAAGATATTCCACCAGATTTGGTTTATGCAATTCATGGGGTGTAAGTAATGTTTTGTCACCACACATTCGCAGATCTTACAATTCTCCTTTTTCAGGTCTTCCAAGCTTATTACGAGGAAAATTTACTACGTCACACTTCTCCTTCAGCCATGTAAGGTGCTGGGTTTGTTTGATACATTGCAACTCATTTATCGTATAACGTATATTCTCCAGAGCGTGGATCGGTTCTGTGCAGGCATGTCTAACTCACGTTTCGGTAAACTTGCTTAACTCACATGTTCTTCTAGTACGCGCTCGTGTACCTTCCAGCGCTTGTGACGGGACGACTGTTTGACCTGGGATACTTCAAAATACCGTGCTTCGCTGCTAGCTGTGTCCTTGTCATGTGCACCTTCCTAATCGCAGAATGCACACAATACCTGCAGTTCTTCCTCGTGCAAGGTCTCGGTATTGGAGTGTGCTGTGGTATCATAGTTGGCCCCGCACTTATCGTCGTCTCGCATTGGTTCTACAGGAAACGTGGCCTTGCTGTGTCACTCACCGCCATCGGGGCTTCGTGCGGCAGCACTGTGTTCCCTGTAGTGGCCCAAAGTTTGATTCCACTAATCGGGTTCGTTTGACGATCATGGACAATTTATATTCACTTATGCAATTTCAGATTTAAGTGGACTGTCCGTGTATTTGGATTTATTCTGATTGCTACCCTGGGGATGGGCAATATGGTATGTCGCCAGCGCCTTTGATGTCTAATTTACCGACACATTTTCTCAAGTTACTCAAACGACGACTTCCACCCGTTGATGTTCGCGGGGGACTCTTTAACCTTGAAGTATTCCGCAACGCCGCATATTCTATCTTTTGCATTTCAGGGATACTGGCGTTTTTAGGACTTTATACAGGTGTGGTCGTAACGATTATCCCTGTAGCCTTCCTGATGTTCTAAATTTATTTCGACAGAGCTTACATATATATCCGTGAGCGCCACCGCAATTGGCGTCTCCAAGGACTTTTCGTTCTATATTCTCGCCATCGCCAATGCGTCATCTACGTTTGGACGTGTGTCGGCTGGCCTAATAACAGATAAAGTTGGTATGTCTCGCCAACCAATTGTAGGCGGGAACACAAGCTAATATTTTGACTGTCAGGTGCACTCAACACCATGGCAGCTTTCACTGCTGTAGCGGGGATTATGACATTCGCCTGGCCATTTGCTAAAAATGAGACACAGCTCATTGTAATATCCTGCCTATACGGGTATGCGCGGCACTTGTTCATGACTGGCTGCCAACTCATCCCATTTAGGTTCTCCACAGGAGGATTTTTAGCTCTCTTCACTGTAGCTGCCCTGGCAATGGGAAAGATTGAGGATGCAGGGCGCCGAGTGGGGATGTTCATGTCCCTTGCTGCCCTTGGAGCCATTGCGGGTCCTCCAATATCAGGCGCCATCAGTACCGCGTCAGGAGGGTTTGCCGAAGCCGGTTATTATGCAGGCACGTTTATCAAATGCGCGGTCTTTGTGTGTGTTGATCTTGTCTAGGCGGCATCATTATGTGTGCTGTTGTATTGCTACTGTTGGCGCGGTACCTCCACCTCGGACGCCTACGGGGCAAGTGTTGAATGATTCCTTCAGGAGTAATGGCGTCGAGCACAAACGATACTCCGCGTCATATTTAATGTGATAATCTGTCTCGTACATTGAAGCTGCGGATAGAGCTCTTGAGTCCATCCCGCGTGTAACTTATAAATGTTAATAGGTAGCGGTAGCGGTCAGGTCACGACTCCAAGCCCGTGCACGGTCGTTCGAGTCCAAATGTCAAGATCTGATATGATGTGGCTTCTCATGGAAAACCAACATGGAGCGTACGCCTTGGAGAATACTGTCCAACTACGAATACAGGACCAGCTGCGGACTATGCGGAGGAATTAAGTCAATTTTGAATGTGAGGACTCACCAACCATTAGAACCATGATATGAAATATAGCAGATAACCTACGGCGCAGACGCGAATTTGCAAGACTGGCCCGAGATAACGAGATAAGATAAGGGACTATTCTAGTTAAGGGTTCAAACTTGCACACTCAAGAGACGCGAAACGCTATCAGAGGGCAAAATTAGATTGTTCTCGATCCTAATATCAGAATCAGTTCGCCTGAAATGGAAACTACGATGCGAAAGAACAATAAATTCAATAGCGAAGTTGAGAAGTTTCACTCAGAGTCTGAGGTACACAATTGACTGGTAGATAGCGACAATCAAACAAATAGACTTGAGCTAGACCGGCTGAAACCTACCGACGCCTCGAGGTACGGTAAGAAGGTTATCCAGTGTAGGTTTATTGAGTAAAGATAACTTAGCTGATAATTGGGTTACCGCGGATAATCAGGGTTTGAAATACTGGGTATAACTTGAACAACTTGCCGGCCGGCCGGAAGCGAGAGTAGCTGTAGCACTATGCCATACAGTCACTCAGGCTCCAGGTTGGTCAGAGCATATTGATTTCACAAAAAAAGATCTGATACAACGTACGTACCACATAGTATTGCCGTAGTTCGTCTTGTAATCCGAAACATGAAATCAGACTAGTAGGTCCCCAGCCGTTCCGCCCCCGACGGGGGAAGGTCTGCTTATTCTGGTCGCTGAACAGCTTCACTGCGGTGAAAGTTCTCTCTCGCCTTTGGCTAAATCCTCCCCTTCTTCGCGCTCTTTTTGCATGACCGGGATCTTGATCCATAGAAGTTCATGATCCAAATTTGAGCAGAACATTGGGATCGGGATTTAGGGAAGCACGGAGGACAATGACTCTGGTTTCATACAAGTGTGCCACAGCTACAGTGATTCTCACTGTTTTGGCGTGCAGTAGACTTGCACAGGCGACGTACGGTCAACTGATACACCGTAGCATATTAGCATTGCGTATAAAGGGATTAATATTATATTGTAGGCTCACTGTTCATGCTTTGGAGCGAATCCTGCAACCAAGTGTTCAATATTAGCAGAATGTCCCCTGAGCTAGAACGAACGAGGGAAGCGTAACGGGAAATATACGGAGAAAGACCTAGGGGAATATAAGGTTTACTTCTGCTTCTAAATCTGCATCTCCTTCCATTTCTACCTTTTCCACCAAATGTGTCTTCATCCTCTCTGAAACAACATCATGTTCATTTGGTATCGGAGTACTACTCCCGCTTCCCGGCCACTGTTCTTCTAAGCAGCGACAGTCGGACCAATTTACCGCGAATGGTTCTGAGGGACTCGTTACCCACCAACCGGAGGTTTGGCCAAACGAGGTAACCCTGGGAACACAGCAGACGATGGTGGTGGAACCTGGGGTAGACGAACCAAACAACCACGGGGTACCCCGCTGCTGTTGGCGGAACACAGGCTGAGATGGAAGAACCGGAAAGCTCTCTGGTAGTCGTGATTTTGGAGCGGAAGACACGAACTGGTGCGAAACGAAGAAGATACAGCCGCCTGCAACGCAATCACACGCCTGTGTCGAAGATTGGGCAGAAGACCCTGCGGCGGTAGCGTGTTTCACGTTCAAGACACGATACCGGCATAACCCGAAACCATTCCTACGACGAAGGTCCTCCGTGGGAGTGCCGGAGGTCCTGGAGCAGTGGGTGGAGTCCTGACTCTTGGTTTGTGGGGTAGCCAGCATGTCAATAGCAGTCCTTTCATCGAGTATATGAAGAGACACCTTTGACTTGATGGCTACCCTGTATCTGTCTGCCGCCTGTCTGGGATCTCACCATCAGAACCACTACAATACAAACATAAGAGTTAGCAAAACACCTCGGTGTTAGAATCTGTCCGAGAGAAAAAGATAAGACTTCTTCTTTTCGTCACACAAGTCGACAGCAAACACGACCATCCCTGCATATCATCCGAATCTCTGCCAAGAATTGCCACGTAGTTGAGATGAGATCGCGAGTGGTCGATTAGTCGGCGCAAAATCCGCGGGCGGCAACCTTGGAAGCGAACACTGCGGGTGGTGGGGTTTATACAATAAATGCTGCGTCTATTATGAGGTGAGAAAAAACTGCAGTCAGACACATACCGAATCCTTCCTTATGCTTCGTCATTGTCCTAGGCTGCTCGTGTGTTCTCGCTCCCAATCCCGTCTCCTTCTGTTTCCAACATCCTAAAAGTCAAATTCGGCTTGGACAAGTTAGATGTCACCTCGTCACAGATGGATGCGAATTTTCTGACTGCCACAGGCAGCGGGTTTGGGACACGCACAAGATGATTAATTAATATGTTGCGCCTAACGACGAATTGAGAGTATTGACACGATCAAAGGATCCTCGATAAGGGCCTTGAGAACTAGATAGTGCCCCCATCAGCACATAGTCGCAATCAACAGAGATTCACTAGTAATGTGAAGTGCCAATTTCCAAGGGAGGATGTTCGAAAAGGACAAAGCATTGCTCATGAGTGAGCCTTCTTGGATCGGGTACGGGGATCCGTTTTCACCTCGTTTATCATGCCTGGCCAGTGGAGAAGTCCGCCAGTAGCAGTTGCTGTAGACACGACTGTGTATGCAGGAAAAGTGTCAGAAGAATGATGCTGTCACACTGCTGTGAAATAACGCTGTAACGTTATCTCCACGTGATCCGACGGTTACGCCCGGGAAATACCAACGTTTTGGCAGCAAGTTACAGCAAATTTACAGCTTACTCCGTTCTCAAAGCAGTTCAAAGACACAACCACAAGCGACCTCGTTCATAGGATGCAAGGCAACCACGATGCACGATTCTCAACACGTGTAGGCGGTGCGAACGGTGCAGTGCGCATCTACACCTACAATGCGTACTGTGCATGTTGGGAACGTGGGAGGGGTACGCCAAACTAGGTACCATATATGCCGTCCCGTGCTAGTCGGATGGGGTGTCTTATAGACGGGCGGTCGATTTCCAGTAAGCTTCCAAGAGACCCCAACACAATCACGATGGAGCGACAAAGGTTCAGAAGATCAAGACGAATGAGAAATACCGAAGACCAAGCACGGCGAACTGCTGTCCCACCGCAAGCTCGGCCTACTCCAACTCACCCCAAAGAGACGAATGTAATACGATTGCCTGAAGGAAGTGGCATGGGGAGGTTTCCCCTAGATGTTGGAGGACCTAGCGATGCAGTGACGAGTGTCTGTTGGTCGAGAAATGGAGAGCATATGTTCTCGGGTTCTCGAGATGGAACGATCCGGGTTTGGTCGTCAGGGACCGGAGCCCAAGTCGCTCTCCTCCAGGGACACACCAACACAGTCCACGCCATCGCAATATCTTTTGATGGTCGGTTCATTGCAAGCGCTTCCTCTGACTGTACTGTTCGCCTATGGAGCGTCCGTACGTATGAAGCAGTCAGCCCACCCTTCGAGCATGCCGACGAACTCTATTGCGTCACATTCTCCCCTGACCGCAAGCGCGTCGCATGTGGTGGGAAAGACACCAAGGTGTATCTGTGGGATATCGAGCCATACACTAAGCCAGAGGCTGGTATCACGGATACCTGTGAACCAGCTCCGGAATTGCCGTTGGCTCCCTCAGACGAAGATGTAAGAGCTGCTTGCACTGTGCGCCTAATTGTTCGAAGTAGCTGATGCGCGCATTTATTTCAGGTTCTTAACGAGCTCTTGATACAGGAGGTAAGGAAGTGCATTACTTATGTTTTCAATATTCATAACCAGCTCTCCAGGTCGCTGGCTTCCTTCCCCCGCTGGCGCTTCAGAATGGAGTATGTATATCGTACCATGGCGGGACATCTCTGATTTTACTGTCGCAGGTTCCACCCGACCTGAATGTTCCCTCAGCATTTACTGAGAATTGGCCCAACGACGAGATCAACAACCCCACTGAGGTAAGTGCCAACGTGTGGTCTGTGTAGGTTTTGATTCCGAACGCTTAATCATCATCTTAGGATGCGCCAATGAAACCAAACCAGCCAGAGGAGTCTTCTGAAGTCCTTCCTAGTCCGCCACCCCCCTCATCCTCATCCAAGCGTAGCTTCTTGGACAGGCTACAACTCTTTCGTCGTCGATACGATGATGATAATTGTGGCACCACCAAATCGTAGGTGTATCTCCCACATCAAATGAGCAATCATTCATGATTTTCAGGGTCTTGGGGAAGGGATGACGATACTCCGAACACACTCTTTGTTGTAAAATATTCCATAGGGATTGTGTGACTCGCAGATAGACCCGGTTCCATTCACAGTGTTGTTTTCTGTGTCGATGACGACCTTTTGTCGGTTCGACTGGTAACTTAAACTACCACTTCTGCTCCTGTCGCTCAAGGAATGATTGATATTCTTGTTTGTTTTACATATATTTCCATCACGAAAGAATAAGTTTTGTTCTGTGCGTCGCTGTCAATGACAATGCCTGTCATGCCCCACTGGACACCTTGACATATCCCTCGCAGTTGCATTAAGTCTTGTCATTAAGTCTTGTCGAACGCAGCTGTTGACTTGAAAACTGGGGCAACTAGCTCTTCGTTCTCATCGGCGTGGTGAACATTGAGGTAAATCTCAAGAGTTTGGGATAACAGCGACTTAAACATTATACTAGGCTCCTGCCTTCCCCAGCAAAGTAATGTGCTCGAATGTACGCAAGCTTGTGATTCAGAACTGCTTTTTGTCCCTGACATCTTTCGACAGTTTCATGCAAATTGCTTCGCTTCAGGTAGGTACAAGTACAGGCGCAACCATCGAGAATGTATGTATGTGGCTCGAATTCACAGCGCAGTTCAGGTGCTCTTCGGGAGTGGCGTCTCTGCATACAACGCCTTCATAGCTGCCGGAGGATAACGTTCCCCAACCACCCAATCAGCCTTCTCCGCAATCATACGGACTTCCTGGACAGATTCAGGACTCAATGACACATTGAGAGCACCGAGATTCTCCTCGAGATACTATGCAAGTCAAAACCATGAACACCCGAGCTTGAACGCAGCGATGTGACTACTGACCTTGATCTTCTTTGTACCCGGAATGGGGATGACATCTTCACCTTGAGCAAGAAGCCATGCCAAAGCCACTTGGCCGGCTGTTGCGTTGTATTGCTCGCCTATTCTCTTCAGGTTATCTGACAGCTTCAAGATGTTCGGGAAGTTCTCCTTCGAGTATCTAACAAAGTGCGGTTCAGATAAGTCACTACCAGGTACGGACACGACGCATACCTAGGAACCATCCTCCTGAAATCATTAGGTTCGAAGTCATCGGGAGATTTCTGTTCATGCGATGAGCGTCCGAATGAGTTCTAGCAGGTCTGTGGCACTTACATACTGCCCCGTGATCAGACCACGCCCAAGAGGCGAATAGGCAATGATTTTGATTCCAAGCTCACGGGCCGTGTTGAGGATGTTAAGCTTTGGGTCCTCGATGTCGAGTGTGAAAGGTGAATACTCCACTTGGACGGCAGCGATGGGGTGCACTTTCTGAGCGCGGCGCAAGGTGTTTGCGGTGCATTCTGACAGCCCGAGATACTTTACTTTCCCCTGTCTTTTCAACGATCAGCTAGAGGCATAAATCCAGGAGCTGTTCGCTTACTTGACAAGCTCTGCCATTGCACCGACAGTTTCCTAATCGAGTTTAGATATCTTCATAAAGTCCATAAACAGAGACGTACTTCGATGGGTGTTTGGGCATCAGGTCTAAGTGAGGATGATCATGATCATGAGGTTTGAGAATAATCATTATAACATGCCGGGCGTACCTGTGCAAGTAGTAAAGCTCGACCTTATCAACACCAAGCAACTTTTGTGATTTTGCAAACGACTCGTGGACATTTTTAGGGGATCCGTCAACCCCTCTACCGTCAGAACCACTGATAACGATACCGAATTTCGTAGCAAGGAAGATTTTGCTCCGCTTTTCAGGGTTCAGATTGAACCTGCGCTCTTGTTTGTGAGGGGTTCTTACTGTTACAGCGCAGTACGACGTACCATTTGCCAATGAGCTCTTCGCTGTCTCCATATATATTCGCAGTGTCCCAGAAAGTGCAACCGAGCTCATATGCTCTATCCAAGACCTAAAAGGGGCAATCAGCAACTAATGACGCGCAGCAAGGCGCTCACGCTTCACCTTGAGACGCTCTTCATCTGGACCAGTCTGACCGTAATATGCTCCTAAGCCCATCGCGCCAAAGCCGATGGCAGAGACATCATCGGTGCCGATTTTGCGTGTGGGATACTTGACCATGATGTGAGAATGTGTCTAAGTTGATAGATGCTGGAACTCACGGGAAAGAGTACTGACTTTATATACCCCTCGGCTTTGCCTCGGCTAGCTACGTATTCAACGAGTGACTAACAGAATCTCAGAAATGACAAGTAGAAGTAAAAGTGCTGATTACAGCTGACGCATGATGCTGACCAATTTCGGAACCGCTCTTTCTGTCTTCCGGAATCCCGAACGATGAGCTTGCACGTCTTTCGAATTCTAAAGGTGATCCCCTTCCACAATCGCATTGCGCCATCCCTTCCTCTGGTCGCAGGACCCTAGCACCAGAGACCAACAACTTCATCACTTTTGACCAACCTCTCAAGCATGTCGCTGGCCACAGTCCTAAGCTCTTTCACAGCAATGGCGACCCCCTCTCCCTGCTTTCCCTGCTCTCCCAGCTCTGAATCTCGCCTCTCCAGTGTATCGAGAGTATAGCCCACATGCCTGATGAACTGCTCGAGATCAAATTTCGCAGCAACCTGCATACACCTCTTCGTGCCTTCCACAAGTTTGGGAAGGAACTCGATACAGCGCATGTCGTCAATTTGATCGTATGCATGCATCCATGCACTCCTCATCACTTCCCACCACTGCTGCTCTGTGATAGAATCGAGCGACATGGGCGACCGCTGTTCAGATGCAATGTGTAGGAGTATGCCGGCTAGGTAAAATGCATGCGGCTTTGAGCGGCAAGCTGAAATCATGCTAATGCACCGATCTATATGGTGATCCTCAGACAAATGGGAGTGCCAGTTGGAATTCCTCGCGAGGGCAAAAACCAGTTCGAGATAGAACCAGTCGCGGCGATGGTCGAAAATGCGATCAGGGCCATTATCAAAGGGTGTTACACCTGGTCGCGGACAAACCGCGGTCAGAATAGCGGGGGAGAGCTCGGTCAAAACCATGTCGCGTAGACTCGCATCATTGTTCGCATGAATCGATGTCATGTCTTGTCGGACGCTGTGTATAGCGCGAAGAGCGACGTGGCGTAAACTGTAAGGCATCAAACCGTCCATGCATGTGATGAGGCACTTGATGAACGTATGTTGTTTAGCGGGGCTGCAGCGGGTCCCCAAGCCATCCAGTAGCAAAAGTATTTCATATGCCGTGTCGTGGTAGTGGAAATGAACGTAGTCGAGGTAGTCCACCAGCCAGTCGAAGTCTTCTGGCGAATGGACATCGATTATCCACCAAAATTGCCAATCCCACAACTGGGCAGGGTCCCGAGATACTCCAGCAGTAGCGAACATGAAATGCAGTGCATTTTGCAAAGCTCTCAACAAATCCAAGCGATCTTGGGATGATCTCGCTCGCTCGTGAATCTTCCTGCACATCTCCAGGTTCCGCTTCTTGGCGGATGGAGAAACATAGTAATAAGTTCGAGCAGGCTCGATAATGCGACAGATAACGCCGAGGAGTTTCCATGCCCGGCGTGTGACTCCTGTGCTGTCTTTGTCAACATCGCCTCCATCCCATGCCCAAAGAACCTTTTGGAACTGCGTCAAAAGGGACTGCGCGAGTTTAGGCAGAGCAGAACTACACAACTTCATTGTTAATAATAGCAGAAAAACCACCAATAAAGTCAATGGCACCTTTTATCAATCCGAACTATATCCTTCTTGCCAAATTGAACACCGATCATGACGCAAGCGAGAAGAGTGCAATTGGCGATGATTTGATTCGACGGAGTGGGTGGAGAGCTTAGCAGGCTTGATATCACTGCTATAGCGAGGTCTTCGACACCTCCATTCAGTCGCCCAGTAACGAAATGGTAAGGAAGAGAATGTGACAGCCACTCATAGACAGAGTCGGGAGAATCCCGCAGCTCTAAAGAATAGAACAAAAATTCATTATCGTTATCTTCCGGAGGACAAAGATTCAAAGTCGTGGAAAGTGCCGTCTTGTCGGCTGGACCCAAGTCCATCAACCTCATTTCACGAAATATATTGTAGTCTCTTTCCCGGTGGCCAAGAATTTCACCATGGTTGGGATATGCCTGAAGAACGCGGACGCAGTATAGATGACTCAGAGCCATTATACATACAGAGGCCTTGTCCTTCAATGACGGTACAATTTGGATCTGAATATCGACGCAGCTTGCAAGATTATAAAGCAGCTGAGGTAGCATGTCTGACACGTCAAGATCCAGGGGCCATTCGACATGTGGAACAAGACTGGCAGCCGCGAGAAATACTTCGGGATCCGTAGATGTCTCGAGCAGCCACTTGATGCCACGTGCTTCCAGACCGGCAGTAGGTATGTAAGGGAGGTCAAGAGCGAGTGTGTCTTGATTCTCCGCCAAAATGTCCAAGTTTTGGTCGAGCGGTTGACTTTCCGAGTCCATCACCTTCCTCGAAGAGCGCAGCGCTAAAGAACGCAGCCCCTTATGAAGCGTGGTGAATACCTGCAGAAGAGAACTCCATGCCAATGCGCCGACCGCACGTATAGGGCCTGAGGAATGAGATTAGCACTGGGTGTCCAGTGTAATAGTAGATAAAAACGTCACCTCTCAATGCTTCAGACAATCGGGTCCATCTCGATCTGACGGTGCCAAACAATTGCCGCAGCACACCTGACAAAATATGGTTAAACCCTGTGGAGACATAAGACAACATGGCTCACCACGCGCTGACATCATGAGCTGCTGGATATACCTGGAGGCTGGTGTGAATATTAAGAGTAAAACTCCTGCAATGCTGATTCAGACAAGAAACGACCATCAGAATTCACAAGATGATCTTACTGTCGATGCGCAACATCCGCAATATCGTCGATATCGGCGTTTGAAATGGACAGGAGGGAGATATCAAACATGCCATCACGGTCAGCGAATAGAACAGAAATCCGAAGATCGTTGTAGCAATGATGACCCAGGCGATGCTCAACTGCTGGGTCCACAAATTGGCCCCGAGCGCGATCCCAAACAGAAGAAGGGAAATCTGAAGTAAGACCGGAAAGGATTGTACGACAGCATCAAAATACCATGTGATGATGCCGTCAAACGTCTCTTGCCTGCGCTTTCCTCGTTCCTCTTGCGAGCCGCGGCCATATCTGTTCGACTTGTAGTACCCGAGCCACTGTTTGCCCAGTACGGCCCCGAAAGCAGCGAGCAAGCTCATGGACAAGCTTGCGTATGCTATCATTTGGATCCATACAGTCGTCGGCGACGGCAACCACGTAGATCCTGGTGCTGCGGCCGCAGTACCCGCTGCAGTGAGGTTCCCGAGTCCGATTTGTACGAGTTGTGTGAGAAGAGCATTCGTCGTGTCGCTGGGGTTAGGATTGAGATTGGACTCCATTGCCACAATAAAAGACGTGCTGACAGCAGAGAAAAGACCAGACTGATCAAATGTCAATAAGTGAGTTGAAAATGAGTATGCGACACTTACGAAAACCAAGACAATGTCCATATCGCTAGTGTATCGCTCAAGGAACTCGCCGTCGTGTTCCTCTGCGACTCTCTTGTACACCCCCCAGAAACGAGAGCGGTGGTCCTTGCCACTCTTCGACGCAATCGTCGAGTCCTGGAGAACAACCAATACTTGTTTCATGACACTTGCTCTGCGCGTAGGATGTTATCAGCTACGATCGCTTGGCCGATTTTTCGCTCACAGTTCGCTTAGAGTTGGCTGGTCTTTCTCCACCTTCTCCACCACGTCCTCCTCCACGGCCTTCTCTACCATGTCCTTCTCCACGTCCTTCTCAACCACGTCCTTCTCCACCATGTTCTTCTCTACTACGTCCTCCCCCTCGCTGAGACAACGCATAAGCTTATTTGACATCAACACTGATAGGGACTTACAGAGCTAAATCGCCGTCTGGTACAACATTCAAATTGGGCGTACTTTCCTGCATGTGAAGTTCTGATGGCTGGGAACGCCCAGTGTTCGAGCTGTGGTTCTGGTGAGTGGGGACACAGAAGCATCAAGGCGAAAACACTTACATCCCTGATGGCAGCACCACAGAAGGTTCGCCATTCATCGCATCCCTGTTTTGCTGTTAGGTGGGTGGCAGATTCCATAAAGTCACAACTTACTCGTTCGTAGGTCCTACGGTGTCATTTTGCGGGGGAGGCTGTTCATCGTTGTGAGCGCGTTGATCCTCGGCGTCGTCGGTGCCTGATACTTTTGACATGAGGAAATATACTTATATTTGATCCCGAGTAAACCCAGTGAGATTTGGGAAGAGTATGAGGTGAGTGGGCAGGGAAGAGTGGTGGTACACAGCAAGCGACTTGGGCGGTGCAACCATGAGTCCATGACGAACACGTGCTTGACAGCGTTGACGGTGGGTGACCCTGCTCCCTTCGGTAGACTGCAAGATCAATTCTGCATATATATAGTCAGACTGAAAGAAGCAAGAAAGTTAAGCTTGCGCAACATTCACTTGATACCTCACGTAAGCTGCGTCTTGCCAACTACCCCCTTTTGGCATTATTCCCGCTACCTTGAGTAGTCTTTTGGGTGTAGATTCTTCAGATCTTGTCGTGGCAGTGTTTTTACTTGGAATAGACAGAGGCAATGCTGATCGATCGGTCGAGACCCTTTTTTTCTCTCTCTCTTTTGGTTGTTTTAGGGGGTTTTTTTTTCCGCGCCCCTAGCATTATCTGCAACTGTGCGCTCCTCGTTCTTTCAATGTACCACCATGACTTCGTTTGTGGCTCATCTTCCTGTATCGGTTGTCTTCGACCTTGCATCTCAACGTTCGGTAGTATCTTCTGCAATAGCTCGCTCACTCGGTCATATCCGTCCTCGAACGTCATTTACCGACATTCTCACCGCCTCTTACGAAGGTCGTTCGCTGACCACCGACGTCGAGTTTGATGTTGCGCGAACTCTGGATACGGATGTTATCATCGGGATGGATTGGATTGGAGCGTGGCGTGCCGTTGGGCAGGACGGCAGAGTTCCATTCAGTAATCCCTATGCGAGTTCTTCACCCTTCACTCAAGGTGATTTATTCAAAATTTTGTATAATTTTTTGGGGGCTTATAAACTAATGTGATTTTGTCTTTTCAGAATCATCACCATGCATAGTCGATCACAGCGAAAATTTAGATTTACCCGCCAGTGGTGGAGATCCATCGAGGTCATCGTCCCTTGTTGGGGCAGCTTCAATGTCTCGTAGACATTCACAGTCTATTGTCCGCGACGTTTTCTTGGGGTCGGGTCATTCTGGAGTTCGAATTTGTATTTTTTCTGTGGACATTAGACTTCTAAAGCGCGCATGTGCCATGCATAGTCTCAATGCACAGAATATTGATCAAGTTGCTGATGTGCGTAATCTGTTGCTGAGACATTTTCTGTATGGGGAGTGTGTACAGTTAGAGCAACGCTCCAAGCATCACGATTTCACCGCTTGTCGTGAGGTCGGAGCTGGGTTCATGCACTCTTTGGATTTAGTTGACTTTACCCTTCGAGAGTTGACATCTGCATCAGTATCAGCTATCTCAGGATCAGCTTTATGGATTGTGGCGCAGAGCATTTGCAGCGATTTAGTTTGTTGTCCTGGCGAAGAAGAGCATAGTAGGCGAAAGGCTATTGGCGTGCTGAATATCTTCCGTCGTCGTGGCGTGTACAACGACTTCTCTAAATCATCACGGTTGTTGTTCACCGACACTGAATATATGTCTAAGGGTTCACTAGAAGCAGTAGCTTCTTGGCATGGATTGTGTTTTATCGGAACCAAGGATGAATTGTTGGATAGAATTATTCTTCATATGTCGCAGGGTATGTGTGCTTCTGATGGGCAGGATCATCGATTTGGGTGTGTCAACGTGACTGATGAATTTCGGTCAGACGGATCCGATCATGATGTTGATGATACAAGAATTGAGCTGCAGATTCGACTTTTAAACTCTGTGCGTAAGAATGTGGCGAGGAAACCTTTAGTACGTATTCTGAAGTGCTGCGAGATCTCTTATGATGATGCTTGTACATTATCTCAGTTGCGCAGGTCTCTCAAAACATATCTATCATCACTCACCAAGGGTAAAAGGGTACGGGAGCGATTAGTGTGCAAACAACGTGAATATGATTTGCGAACTGCTGAAGAACAATGTTCACGTTCAAAATGGCCTCAATTGGTGTCTGAGGAGAGGAAAGCCAGTGTTCTCAAAATTTTCCGGCAGCAAACGAGTTCAGAGTCTCTTGCCACATTCATATGTTTTTCTTGTGCTGGAGAATACAATCGTTCACAACGTCAAACCCTAATTCTGAAAGATGTTGATCTTTCACCTTTGACACGACCTGATTTGCGCACTCACAATGGTCAGATCGTCGATCCCGGATGGATGAGTGGAGAATTTGATTGCCACCAAACATCAGATGCCAGTGAATTGGTTATGCAACATTATGGTGCACTGTTGGACAATGTTATCTATGATGCTGCAGGTTTGTGTTTAGATTCCAGTGGAGAGGCGCCCTGTTCTGCCCAATTTTGCAAGGAGTGTTGCTCTGCAGTGCGAAAAGGGAAGACACCACCGTTGGCTCTAGCCAATCATAATTATGTTGGTGCAGTCCCTTCTGTATTGCAAGGACTGACGATAGCTGAGGAGATGATGATTTCAAAGTGTCGAGCTAAATGCTTCATTTTGCACTTACGAGAGGAGGCGGTCAACATTCCAAACGCACAACGTGGCCTTAAAGGTAACATCATTATATTTCCACAGCGAACATCATCCATTCTGGATATCCTTCCTCCTGCTTTGGAGGATGTTGTGACCCCCATTTGTGTGTTGTTTGTAGGTTCTTGTCCACCAACACAGGAGTGGTTGAGGAAAAATGCTCGACCTCTTATTGTGAGAAGAGAGAAAATTAGGAGTGCCCTGATGTGGTTGCAGGAACATAATGACCTGTATCGTGATGTCAATATTGATTCGCAGAGATTGGCTTCTCTGAGCGAAGAGGATGTTCTTCCTGTTCACATAGAGACTATCAGTGAAACAAGTGACAAAGGTCAGGATGTTCTCACTTCTCGTTATGATGCGTTGAATTCCGATCAACCCACAGGCCCTGTGGATCATAATGTAGATGTTGAAAATGAATCGATGAATCCATCTTCCCATATCCCTACGCCAATTTTCGAGCATGTTGTAGTCACCAATGTCGATGTCAATGCACCCGCTTAGTATAACCGCAGTTCGGCTACGGCCCGCTCCGGCTTGGCGTTCACCGGTTTGCCAGTGTTTGGGTTATCCTAGTGAGCTAGGCCACCTATGTATAGTTTGGTTCGGTTCATTAGCTGCACAGATTGCCACGAACCAACTGTAAGCCAAAATTCATGAACGGCGGCTCAAGCTGATGGAATCACAACTTATTTTTAAGTCTCCTTCCCGGTTGGATTCCCTGTTGAATTTTTGTACTCCTCAAGGCTCAGGTTATCACGTACTACCATGAATCATAAGGTCCTGATACGAGTTGATGGTAGATTCAGACTCGGAGATGTTGTGGGATCTGGTTCATACGGTGCGTTGTCCACTAGCTGATTACAATTGCAAAACTCAACATGAACCCTGGGTCTGCTTAGCTGTTGTATACCACGCACAGAACATCATCAAAGATGATGCAGTTGCGATCAAACTCGAACCTATCGCCAGCCACTCGTCTTCCGTACAGCGCGAATACACCATTTTGAAACGACTCGAGGGTGGAGTTGGGATACCTCGCGCCCTCTGGTTTGGTAGAGAGTCAACATATCACGCATTGGTTCTTGACCTCCTTGGGCCATCACTTCACGATCTTTTCCTCACGCACAATCAAAAATTCAGCCTTCATGCTGTGGTGAATTTGGGGGACCAGCTGGTCAGTTGATTTGTGCTGGGTTTTTGCAAGTAGGCTAACCTGTTTCTCAGCTCTCACGTCTTGAGTACATCCACTCACACAATTACGTTCACGGTGATATCAAACCGCAGAATGTCTTGGTGGGTCTTGGCCATTTGAGGCACACTGCATTCATTATCGATTTTGGTATCGCGAAAGAATACTGGAACACCGCAACCAGAGTCCACATCCCATTTCGTCAGAATCAACGTCTCACTGGCACTCCTGCGTTCGCTTCAATCAACAACCACTTAGGAGTTGACCCAGGTCGTCGTGATGACCTCGAGTCGCTTACATACATGTTGATTTATTTGTTGCGCAGCTCCCTTCCATGGTTGACTAGTGATGAGAAGCTTTCCAGCTCTTCTATTCTCGAGCGCAAGGTCAACACCACTATTGAAGACTTATGCGATGGAATTCCTGTTGAGTTCGCAAGTATTCTCATCTACACGCGCTCTCTTGCGTTCTCAGAGGACCCTGACTATGGGCATCTTCGTTCGTTGCTTCACGGTCTTCAAGCCACATTGTCCCCGCCAGTTATGGGCCCGCTGGATTTCAGCCAACCTGATCATCACAATCACATGGCACATCCCCCTCCAATCTCCAATGAACGCTGGGTGGCGGAGGCAGTGCCCCCATGTCCACCGGATGCAACACCGCTTTGCAGATCGACTCGTGTGTGAGTAATCTATTTCATTTTTTCATTCGCAATCTGAAGCTCAAGTGATTTCCAAGTTTACGCCCACGTAATGGCTCTCCGATGCACCCAAGTGACCCAAAGACTTCAGCTCCGCGCCCGAAAAAAACAGTCGTTGCAAGATCACGCTATTGATTATGTATCTCTTTTCTGTACATAATATGTACATATGATATAGTGTACGAGCCTATAGGCTACTAGCCTACAATGTTTCTGGTCAGACGTGGCCAAATACATGTCAATGAATCATCGTGGCTCCCACGCAGCTCTTAGTGAGCTTCTATCTTTTTCACACTTGCCCGTCTCCTTGCCCATCCTCCTTGCAACTTACCAGTGTCATTTTTCTGCAGATCGGTTGACCTGCGACAGGAGCGAGCTTATCCTGGATACTTATTTATGAAGCCTGAGTCCCGATATCTACTGGACTCACCTAATCGAATCCAATCAGCACCATGGCCAGCTCAGCCTACTGGATGACGCATGGGGGATTTTTAAGAAATGCCCCGCTTCCCTTTCGCTGTATCACTATCTAGATTAGTCGTTAGTACTGGGTAGGAATTCTCACATTTTGCAGGCAATATTGACCAACACTTGTCAAAGGCGCCGGGGCCTGAGTAGAGGCTGGTGTTCATAAAACTACCGATCGTACACCTACTGGATGGCGCATGGGGAACCTTTTGCAAATACGTCATGTTCCTTTTACTGGATGGCGTCGCTGTATGCGATCTGGGATCTGAACTCGATTGATCAGTAAATTGACTGTGAGGATGCAGGTAAGGTTTACTTCACGTGATATATCCAACTGATTGCGAGATTTAGTGTCCATCAGAACGCTCATGAAAGTTATGGTACCCCTCTAGTCGGGTAAGCTCTATGGGTCGCGGGCATCAGGGAAACCCCACTCACTTGTTGTGTAGGACCACTGAAGTGAAGATCTCATGGTATGTACCCTGAGTGTTTGTTCAGTTGTCCCCCTTGCGTCGTATCACTATTAATGATGTTCTGTTTAGACCCGTTACTTCGCGTGTGCGACGCACTGGACTTATCATTAGTCGACTCAGGAGTCAGGACTGGGGTTTCCCCATTGTTTCCCCAGGACGAAGGTTTATAAAGACTCTGTCTTTGAATCTTTGCCATTACAATCATTCAAACATGGCTCCTCGTCGACGAGGGCAGAAGCCCCAGGTTGCCCCCATGCCTACTCCTGCTGCTGTACCTCTCCTCGTCCCCGCTGCTGCTGCCCCCATCGCTGCTGTCCCCATTGTTGCCCCCATCACTGCTGCTGTTGCATTGAATGCAACTGCGCTTCAACACCCCCAGAGACAACGACAAATGCCTCTGAGGTTCCGCGACGACAACACAGCTCACACTGGCACCAATCATACGGCAGATGTCGGAGAATATATTGAGATCGGCCAAGTCTCTGGGGATGAGGAGGATGACTTGCCTGCACCAGCAGTCAGGGCTCCTCCAGTCCTCGGCCCACTGCAAACGGCTACTAGTACGGTTTACTCCACCCAAACCGGTCCCTTGGCCACGGGTATCCAGGGAACGCAGCCCAAAAGCACGGCTGATGTCCGTTTTTTCTTTAGGTTGGATTCAGCCACTAATCGCAAGATCTGCCAACCCTGCGAGTGAGTACATTTCTGCGGTTCTTTCGTTCTTTCTCTCATCCTTGTCCAGGGAGTTGCACAAGGTGGACGATTCACACCGAATTACCACATACAAGCACACAACCGGCACTTCTGCCCATCGTAACCATGCTTTCTACTCCCATACCGACCTTTGCCTACGAGAGGCAGAGCGCCTGCGCTGGCCGATTCTTGTAAAATCACTGAAGGGCCATTTAAATGAAGGGTGGACTTTTGCAGCCATCCGTGAAAGACTTCAGGATCCTGCTTACCATATCGACTCGCTTGGTACCATGCCTAATCTTGGATCTAACAATTCGCTGCCCGAAACCGGCTTGTCTCCGGATGATTGCATTCCGGATTTCAGCATCAATGAGATGCATCGCCAATTAGTGAAGTTCATAGTCGCAGATGACCAGGTGAGTGGTATTCACTTTTGATGTGCCCTTGTTAATTGATCATCTGCAGGCAATAAACATAATCGAGTGCGTGGAGTTCTGGCGCCTGATACGTCTTCTGCGGAGGGATGTCAATGAGTCAGACATTCCCCACCGCACGAAACTTCGTGAACTGGTCATTGTCGCATGGCACGAGTATTTCCAGGCGTTGAAAGGTGATCTTGCAGTAAGTGTCTAGTTGTCTTGTCGAGAGTCCCGTCAAATGTCTTATGTATTCTTACAGAGGGCGCAAGGAAAAATCTCTTTTACGTCTGACCTCTGGTCGGATCAGAAACTCCGCCCATTCATGGCGCTCACCGCCCATTGGATCGCCAAGGAAGAGAAGACGTCGGTGCTTGTCTTGAAGGCCGCCTTGATTGCCTTCCACCACGTTCCCGGAAGCCACACTGGCAAATCTCTTGGTTCAATATTACTGCATCTCCTCGATCATGCTAATGTCGCAAATGATGTCAGTGTTTAACTGTACTATATGACGCACTCTGACTTTGTTTAGCCTGGCCATTTCACGCTGGACAACGCAGGGAACAACAAGACTTCAATGCAGGAGCTCTCTCGTTTGCTCGAGGAACACCAGATTCATTACGATCCGATTGAAAACAGAATTCCCTGTTTTCCGCATGTTATCAACATATGCGTGAAGCATATTGTCGACGACTACGCCACGGCGGACTTTTCTTGTGTGGCGGAGAAATGGGACGTTTGCGGCACACCTATCGACAAGAAGGAATATATCGGCGCTATCACCGGTAAAGCTCTCGAATGGGCGAGAAATGTTGTGCGCTCGATTCGTGCATCAGACCAACGACGCGGGAATTTAAGGGATACCATTACGATAGGTAACGAGAAGGCATGGTTTCAAGGAGACAATGGCGAGCCGATAAAGCTCCCTACAGTCGAACTCCTGCTCGACGAACCAACACGCTGGGACTCAGTTTACGCCATGCTTAACCGTCTACGAACTCTACGTCAGGTAAGGCCTTATCTCACTTGACATTTGTCATAGACTAATGGTTGCCCAGGCGGTTGATTTGTTCTTTGAGTCCGCCAATCAACGCTCCATACGCGAGAAAAAGCTGAGTCCAATGGAATGGCATTTCCTTCAGGACTTTGAAGTAATTCTGGAGGTCCGTATCAATGTCTTTGAAATGTATGTTGCAATTAACTGTGTTATGTCAGTCCCCGCACAGAGCTCAGCAATCTATGTCGAGCGAGAGCACTCCCATGTTGGGTAGTGCAGTTCCAACCTTTGAAAGGTTACTCGAGGATTGGAAGCAGTTGGCTATTGGCGCCCCGCACTGTGCGCCACTCATCAACATTGGTTTGACTTGGGCGGAGAAGTATGACGGCCGGATGGCCTGCACGAATGCATACGCAGTTGCAATGTGTCAGTCCCTCTCATTTTCACAGAGGCTAATTTCTGATGATTGTTTTATAGTCGTTGATCCAACCTGCCGAATGTCATGGGCTACAGATCACTGGGACAATGATCGAGTTGATTCGGCGAGAGCGTTCATTCTGAATCTAGTACGTTTATTTAACTAATAACAGCATGCACTAACATGTCCTGCAGATGCATGCCAAGCGAGCGCAGAGGCTCCCTGACGTACCAGTTCCAACCCACCCAGTCTCAAGGCTACAAGCACGCACACTAGGCTCGCGTATCTACGGACTTCCTGAGAGGGATGTACCATTGCATAGCCACGATATTTTCCAGACGGTCGAACAGGAGTTTGGGGCTTATACCACAGCTAACCTTAGTCCTGAGAGAACGAACATACTCTCTTTCTGGCAGGTGAGCATCTTGTTTTCCGTCAAGTCACATCTTTTGTCGTTGACTACGACATTTTGACTAGATGTCCGAGGCAATGTTCCCGACAGTCTACGCCATCGCTATGGACTACCTCCCCATCCAGGCATCCGCTGTCCCCTGTGAGCGGGTGTTCTCGTCAAGCAGCGAAACGTACACCAAGAAACGCAATCGCATCAGCCCAGTCCTCATGGAGGCGCTACAGATGATAAAGTTCTCCGTCAAAAAGGAGTGACTTGACTTTACCAAGGGTTGGGCGGCGTCACAATGGGACATGGAAGGTGCGATGGTATCCGACAATGGTTCTGACGAGCTTCTGGCACCCGTATCTAGCGAAACTACAAGTGACGGTCGTGCATATGACGCGGTCCTCAAAGCCATTGCAGAGCATGAGTGCGATGACGTTGACGACGAGGTCACCATTTATGATACTTGACATTTTTGATATATCTTTTGCCGCACATTTCTTACTCCTTGCTTACCATCATGCACTTTATCATTCTTCGTGTTTGTATATTTAATTTCATTTGTTGCTTCAAACCGCATCTGACAGTCTCCTGGTCAGATAATTGCATCCTCAGGATCTATTGAGCTGGAGTCATGCTAATCAGCGTGCGAGAGCGCCATCTCCCACAGGTTCACTCATTTTCCTCCACTCTCTGTCGCAATGTCCCCAGCGCTCCCCACCATCGACGGCATTTTGCTGCACGCGAAACGATGTTTTCAGACGTCGGAGAACCTGCATGCCTCTCACCATCTACGAATCCTGCACCACAAACACTTTCGGTGCATCAAATCGCCGTTAATCCCTGAAGAAAGTCGCCGCGGATCCAATCAACAAGGTGATTGTAAGTACTGTGTCCTGGTAGTTTCCCTGAAGAAACTCACCGCCGAACCCATTAACTTTAGGGTATAGAGTCCTTTCCCTGAAGAAAGTCGCCGCGGACCCGATCAACAAGGTGATTGTAAGTACTGTGTCCTGGTAGTTTCCCTGAAGAAAGTCGCCGCGGATCCAATCAACAATGATCCAATAAACGGGTGAGTTTTTTTTTTTCAATTATCTGTTGTGACGGCTCACTTTCCTTCTCGATATACAGTATACAATGTGACCTCAATTCTCGACGATCCCCGACGACTTTGCTTCCAACCCAACCTGCATCACTCAATACTCCCGCCCCCAACACAATCTCCTCAAAATTGCGCGCCACTCCACTCAATCCTCCCGCCCTCTCCTACCCAATCTCCTCAAAACTGCACACCACTTCGTCATGAGCCGTTCACGGACGTTTGCTGCCGCCCCCACCCGGGCCACCTCCACTAATCCGCCGGTACGTGAAGGCCTTGCTGCCTGATCTACCCTCACCCTCTCCATTTCCGCCCTTGCTGCCCGTTCTTTCCTCACCCTCTCCATTTTCTCCCTTTCCAGTATCTTGCGGGCATGAGTGAGACTGCAATATTGCTAATCCAATTTAGCTTTCCAAATATCGGAGAAGTCAGCTGTCAGTCGGTCACTTACATCCGCCTGGGGGCCCATTGCGATCGTGTGCGTTGATTTGCGATCGTGTGCTTTGGTTTGCGATAGAGTATTTCAGATGTAGTACTACGTAGTGTTATCGACTTGTCGTTGTAGAATCAAATCTGATGATTGATCGATTGCGCACAGGCTGCACAGCGCACAATGTTTCTATTTCGGGTCCACCCTATTAATACACGTATCTCTAAATTCTAATTAAGTCTTATATGTTACACGTGAGTTTGGGTCCTACTTCTTAACTCAACCATCATGTCCATTGTCCATCGCCCACAGAATCAAGTAAGTTCGTATCCGCCCTCCACGCCAACGTCCTAGTCCTCCTCCACGCCAACATCCCAGTCCTCCTCCACACCAATGTCCCAGTCCTCCTCCACGCCAACGTTCCAGTCCTCCTCCACAACAAATCTGCACAAAACGTGTGAGTTCGTGGCTACGAATACGTCTTTGATTAGTATCACAAAGATTGCAGGGGCCGTTATTCCTGAAGGGGCGTCTGCAGCGGGGGAAGTGGGGAAGGTGGTATCTGGGAGGGTAACCGGTGAGTGTTCGTTTGGGATGGTGTGGGTGTGCTGATGCTGCGAATGCCAGAAACTCGTGGAGCTCATCTGCGGTGCAAACGTCGTGTCCCACCATTGGTCCGCAGCCAAAGGTTCTCACATCGCTGAAGCCAAAAATTCCTATTCTCGGTCTCCAGCCAGCCATGTCCACACTGTCTCCAGCCATGATTTCACATTCTCGACCAGGCCGTAATCTTCATTGGCCTCGTTCTCCAGCCAGTCATGCCCGTACGCTGTCTCCAGCCATGCACACCCGTCCAGGGTCTCTGCGCGATCTCCCCAAAGCCACAGCAGACCTGAAAGAACTTGCAGTGGCTCCAGCAGCTGAACAACGAACACCAATGACTCCCATAAATCTCGGGGGTCCTTAGATGGCATTGTGCTTGCTGGGATCTTGTCCGTTAGACCGCTCACGCTCTGTTCAGCGGCTGCTACGTTGCAGGACATGCCTGGGTTCGTTGTCAAACGTGCTGCTCATGCCGTTCATCAATGAGGTGAGTACTGCTGTCTCTTGCTCATATTTCGTGTGTTTAATTTCACCGCAGGCGACTGTGCGTTCAGAGAAGGTGATGATCCGACACTATTTACTGATTGGCGGGGTTCCCAATGCCTGTATTGTGTCCAGGGTGTTGCGACTCGTGATGACATTGACAAGACGCTCAGGTTGGGCATGGCGCATCCTACGGGCTGTTACAATTGGGTGAGTTGCTGTTCCACGACGCATTTCTTTGTGATGATAATGTACGATCTACCATAGCTAATTTGATGCCTGCCTCTCTATTCAGCAGAGGCTCTACAAGGGTACCTCAGATTCCAAGCATCGCCCTTCGGTGTTACTCGAGCGCATGGCGGACGCTCAGTATCTTGAAAAGAAGAACTATCATTTGTTGTACTTGTAAAATCCCCGGCCGCTCTCTACCATTTGTATTTATTTAAATTTTAAATTTATTCTAAATTTAAACTTAGTTTGAGCTGGCTTGAAGCCTGGAAACACGGCTTACTGACTGGACCGGGCCGTGTATTATGTAATATATAACTAGATACATGGCTTGGCTAACTACCGCTCCGGCCACGGCTAAAGCCGGAGATAAACTCAAACTGCGGCAACACTACACCCGCTCATCAACTCAGGGCTGCCGCTCTTTGTCATGTGAAAGATAAAGCAGGTGGATTTATCCAGCTGCCCCATTGCTCACAGCCTGTTAATGAGTTTGTTAATCCCGAGCTCTTTCCACTGATGTATCCCACCTTGTTCCCGTACGGTGTAGGTGGATTTGAACACCCGCGTCGAAGTTCTAAATTGTCTTTGAAACGTCAAGTTAAGCATTTTTTTAACTTGTCTGACCGGCGCTTTCAAGAACATCATTCTTTCTTATTCATCGTGTTCAATATGCTCCAACGTCGCACATCTCTCCTTCATACCAGTCTGAAGGCTAAATGATCCTCGTTTGGTGATATCGCCAATGGATTTGCGTCAGTTTCATCACAGACAGTGCATGCTGTTGCTGAGCGTGTCGCCAAGGGTGATCTCTCTACTGCGTTTACTCCCGAAGAACAGAAGGTTCGGGCATTGCTTAAGCAAGTCAATAGTGTCACATCGCATGTCCCTGGTTCCAGTTCCTCAAAGACCGTCATGCGCAACCAAATACGCGGCCTTATGATTGATAAAGGTCTACCAAATTTTTACATCACAATTAATCCCGCCGATGTATACAATCCTGTTGTCAAATTTCTCGCGGGAAATGACATTAACGTCGATGACTTGTTACCTGCGGATGTACCACAATATTGGAACCAATCAATATTGGTCGCCCGGAATCCGGTTGTGGCTGCGAAGTTTTTTGACTTGTATATGAAATCTTTCTTCTCTGCATTGTTAGGTTTCGACGCTGCTAATGGCCAGGCTTCCGAGGGTATTTTGGGGACCGTGAAAGCATATTTTGGGTGTGTAGAGGCACAGGGTCGGGGTACGTTGCATTGCCATTTGATGGTATGGCTTGAGGGTGGGCTCGATCCTAATGAGATCAAGGCTCGCATCCATGATATGAATGACATCAAATTTAGAGATCGTCTGTTAGCCTTGCTAGATGATAGTATATGCAATGAGATCCCACCTGATCCAGGGCCTGAATATGTTGTACCTTCTTCAATTCATCATCCTTGTGCAGTGAGAGGAATAGCAGTCAATTCAGATCACAAAACATCTGATAACAGCCTAAGTCGTCAGAAGGATTTGCATAATGTTGTCAAGGCATGCCAGATTCACAAGCACAATGCAACATGTTTCAAATATTGGAAAGGTCCACCTGCGCCGCGGGAATGTAGATTTGATTTGAGTGAGGATCATTTTTGTCCTGCCAGTTATTTCAACACTGAGTCCGGAGAGATTTGTCTGAAATGTCTTGATGGTATGGTCAACAATTTCAACAAGACAATGATGGAAGCCGTGCGATGTAATATGGATATAAAGTTCATTGGTTCAGGTGCGTCCGCTAAAGCGATCTTGTACTACATCACAGATTACATCACAAAGTCCCAACTAAAGGCACACGTTGCCTATGCAGCATTGGATCTAGCACAGCGTAAATTGAGTGAGTATGATCCGGCTGATGATGAGCTTGTGCAGCGCGCCAAAGAATTGATCAGAAAAAGTGCGCATGCGATGATCTCACATCAGGAGCTTTCTGCACAGCAAGTTTCAGCTTATCTGATGGACCAAGGTGATCATTACACGAGCCATGAGTTTCAGAATTTGTTCTGGACATCGTTTGAAAGGCATTTCGAGGACACACTGCCAAAATTCACATGTATTGTGAAACAGAACTCATCTGATACTGGGAGTGACACGGTTAATGACCCATCAACCGACAGTACCAATGGTGAAGAACAGGACATTGGGTTCTCTGCTGATGATGTGCAGGATGAGGATGCAATTCCAAATCTGGGCGACGACACTTTAGACGCTGACGAAGTTGGAATCACAACAAACGAAGAGGGATTGTTGATTCCGAAAGCGAACCAAGTACAGGATTCCCAGTTGAGATCGAAGGAATTGCATGGAATGTGTCTTTGGGATTTCATAGCACATGTTGACAAGAGGAAGATCAGCAAACACAGTGTACAACACTTGGAAGACAGTGGACTTTCCAATGAGGCAGATTTTAATGGGCACGACATGGCATTTAATGATGATGAAATGGATGCAAGTGTTCCTCTTGCATTTCCGAATAAGGAATACAAGGATGAGACAGATCCAAGTTCTTTCATTGCGAAACTCACTAATAGTGTATCTCTGATGCGACCGACTTTTTCGATACAATCCAGTCATATTGAAAGCAGAACTCATCATTTGGTGATACGACACCCAAGAAATCGTCGTGTACCTGTTCCCATTGGACCTTCATTGCCACGCCGAGACCGTCCGGATGTGAAACAACGCTATTGTCGACTCATGCTAATATTGTTTATGCCGTGGAATGCGCCATGTGATTTACTGAGAAACTGCTCTTCGTGGTCAGAGGCATTTGAAGAGTTTCTCCACGTATGCTCACCTAGGTTTCACTATGTTATGAAAAACATGCAGATTTTGCATGAATGTAGAGACAGTCGGGATGACCATTACGCGCAGCGTCATAAACGACCTTCAAATCGTTGTAATCGTGTTTGTGGGGAAGTTCTCGAACGTACCTCCACATCAGAAGAGTTCTTGGATGACGGATCAATGGAGGAGGACATTCTTGATCATATGAAGAGGATTGAGGAGTCTACATCGATCAGACGAGCGCATCAGCAGGATGGAGTGTTAGATTGCTTGCACTATATGGAAGACGCCGGTCGCTTTGATCTCAAACAGTGTGATCCAGAAAATATACGAAATGGAACCATAGCAGATGCCCAAGGAGAAGCTCAACGTGTCGAGAATGATGACACATCTCTTGAAAACGAATGGCAACACGCGTATGAATCGAGAAAGCAAGAATGGAAAAAACTCACCATTGAACTGGCGCAAAAAACCATTGCTGTCAATCCGTCCATGTTGGGTGAATCATCTATGGTCACTGATGGCCAGTCATTTCGAGAGGCATTCCAAAGTACATCTGATGACAACATCAATATGCCGATCATTGTTCAGGATGGTAAACAAACAGAAGTGCCATCACCCATGGTAGATATCACTGCGATGATTAAAGAATTCAGTCTGAACACTGAGCAAGCTAGGGCGTTCTCACTGATAGCCAACCACTCCATTGAAAATAATGGTGAACCTCTGCGCATGTTTTTAGGAGGACCAGGAGGCACTGGTAAATCGCGTGTCATTACAGCTGTGCAAGAATTTTTCAAACGGCGTAACCAATGCAGTCGTTTTCGATTGTCGTCCTATATGGGTGTGGCTGCACGGAACATATCTGGAATGACTTTACATTCTGCTCTTCTTCTCAATCAGCGTAGAATGAAGGGGAGCAAAGGAAAAACCAAGCGTGATCTTGTTGCGATGTGGCAGAACGTGGACTATCTGTTGGTTGATGAAGTTTCCATGATAGGATGCAACTTTTTGCTGCAAATAAGTGAAGCACTGTGTGAGGCAAAAGAATCATCGGATATTTTTGGAGGCATCAGTATAGTTTTCGTGGGGGATTTCGCACAGTTGCCTCCTGTAGGTCAGCGTGGCTTGCATAGAAAAACTTCAACACATGCCGTTGGTACGATCCAGGGCCAAAATGCATTGTTTGGTAAACTGTTGTGGTTATCAGTGTCAACCGTGGTCATGTTGACAGAAATGATGCGCCAACGAGGGCCTGAAAACTTACGTTTTGTTGAACTTCTAAGTCGTTTACGTCGTGGGGCATGTACGAGTGATGATTTCGAAACTTTGAACACCCGTTTACTGTCCAATGTGCGTCCGGATTGGAATATGTTGGGATGGTTAGATGCACCCGTCATAGTTCCTACGAATGAAGTCAAAGACGCCATTAATGAACGAGCGACTCTGGCTTATGCGATACACACCGGACGGACGATGCATTGGTATGACTGCTTGGATAAACACAGAGGTCAATTAATCAGTAAACAGGAATTGCGAGATCACTTGAAAGAAATTCACTCGGGAATGACATCTCAGCGTCTTGGCAAGATCCCACTAGTGATCGGGATGCCTATCATCATTACTCAAAACTTTGATGTTGCAGCAGGTATCATGAATGGTTGTATGGGCACGTTGAAAAGTGTGCGATTTACGGAAGATGCGGATGGTGTACGACATGCCATTTCATGTGTTGTACAGACTCCGTCTACAACAGCTGATTTGTTGCCTCACCTTGCACCCCATGAATCGGTTGTATTGCAGGATACGGTTGACTTATCATTTGTGAATCCTTTCAGTGGCAAAAGATGTTCAATTAGACGCACTCAGCTACCTATAATGCCAGGATTCGCGATGACAACTCATAAAGCACAAGGCCAGACACTGCAACATATTGTTGTAGACCTTGCAGGGTGCATTGGCACAGAATCACCGTATGTCATGCTATCTCGTGTCACGTCCTTGGAAGGCCTGTTAATACTACGACCTTTCAATCAAAAGAAAATAACTTGCCGTAGAAGTGAGGACTGTCGTCAGGAGGAGAAGCGTCATCAGATATTAGCTTTACAAACCATAATGGATACAAGCTCAGAGTCTAGCGAACGTAACGCTGCACACCATCAGATCAAAAGGATGCTCGGTACCACCGATGTCAAATCATTGACTTACCATGAGTTCACGATTGCAGATGGTCATCTACAAGCTCATGGTCAAAGTCCATCACCTCCCAACATCGCTCGTCAGGTCGAACAGATTCAAAGTGCAAATGACAAAGTATCTTCCCATTCAGATCACGTGAGTAACAACAAACGCAAACATGCCCAGATGGAAGAGGACCGCACAGACGGCCAACAGATATCAAATCTAACCCTGACACGATCTTTGGCTGCAGATCGTCCACGGAGACGAAAGCAGCGGATCTCATGACCAAGGTATGTCTGGAATAAAGTATTATGACTTGATCGGATAATGACATGTCACACAGTTGAAGGGGATGAGAGAAATCCTGGGCTTGGTGTCTCTTGCCATCACACGTTTAATGCCCAATGTACTAGTACGTGATGATATAACTGTTCATTTTTATGTCTCCTTATTCTTGGCAAATTGTGACAACCAGGTTGTTGTGCTATCAACATCAGCTTTGTTGATGACGTCTGTATTTTCAAGCAACACATTCAAAAGCAAATTGGCTTCAAGTTCCACCTCCCCGACTCACAGTGTATTCTCTATGCTGCTGTTTCACAACACTAAATAGTGTTCATGTCGCAAATGGGTATGGTTGACATACATCCCTCTGCATTTGATGTGCTGACCGACCATTAGTACTACCCCTTGACCGCACAGTCCATGTCTGCCAGTTGGCTGTTTCCGTCTACCCCTCTATATGCCTCCCAGAGCCATCAACAGGGGACCTCTTTTCACATCAGGAGTCGGAACCCATCTATTCAATTGAATCCTTGGCATGCGTGCCCTTCGCATAATTTACGTCACTCTGTTCCTTGTGAGTTCCATTTGTTTCTGTTTAGTCAATGATCATACATTCATGACTCTCAGTCAGCTTTGTATTAAAATTATGATCGGTATCGCCTCATTCATAGGAGTACAGTTTGAAACATTGTGCCGAGGATCACCATCCAAAACTCCACACAAACTGAAAACAAGTGCGTAAACCATGTCGAACCCGACCAATTTCATTGACTTGTATGTAGAGGTCAGAGAAAATGTGATGGATTCTCTGGATCTCGCCGAACTATCCCTCTTCGCAAGCGCCAATAGCGTTTTGCACAGCGCAGTGGAGAAATATATTCAACGACGAAGACTCATCATATTTGCTCTATTCATCAACAACCCGCAAGAGTTCATTGGCATATTGCAGATCACGGACAGCGTCATTTCAGGGTCAGCAGCTCTCAATATCGTGCAAGCCAGGCAAGGTGCTGTTGAAATCAACGACTTGGACGTTTACACTACTCTTGCCAACTTTGGAGATCTCATTCGTTTCTTCACGGACAAAGAACACTACAAAATAGTCGGGGACTTTCATCGACCGCCCCCTGGTCCTTACAACAACACTGGGATAGCCAAAGTTTTCAGGCTGAAGAAGAAAGAAAGAAAGATAGACATCATTGTAACCCACTTGACCGCGGCGGCATCCCTCATCTTTCAATTCCACAACACAATCGTGATGAACTTCATTTCTGCAGAAGCTGTTTTCTGTGCTTACCCAGGATGGACGCTCAATATGCTCGGACTTGTGCACCCAAGAATGTACAAACAAAACGGAACCAACCTATCCACAATCAAAGCGCTTGCAAAGTACATGAAAAGGGGCTTTAGCCTATACTCCGATATTGCTGAACTTGGACCACACGACTCGCAATGCATCAAAACATATTATTGTCCACAGATCACACGAAGCACGAACGACAAAGGCAAAGTCGCGTGGGTGTTTAACCGCACAGGAAGGGAAAGTGGAACTGTGGGGAGCGTGATGCACATTGATAAAAGTGCGATCGTGTGGTGTTTAGGAGGAGACCAGTGTGCAGATGAAACATATGCCGGCTCCCCTTCATTTGTTTTTGCGACATGACAAAGGTAAGAATCATTTGGTAAATGATTGAGACACGAAGCTGATTGCAGAAAACCAGGAGAAACAAAGAAAGTGATGTATGTAGACTGACGAAGTAACCATGTAACAACATATTGAGTGAGCAGCGAAACGAATCACAGAATTGAGCAGTGTGAAAGTATGTGACACCAGACCGTAAATATTAAGAACATCAGATACAATGAGCTGCAGCAGATGATGCATCAAGTCCAGATGCAAGCATGAATGGAGTTTACTAGTACGGTGTTTACTTCAAAGCAGAAAGTAAGTCCCTAGGTGGGAATTTTGTCATTCTGAGCCGAAAATGCTACGGCAATGTCGCTGGGAGGAATAACACGCAAAACCCTAACATTAACAGTGTAAGCAAACTGAGGGGAAAAAAGTATGACGAGAAACATACTCTTCGATGGCGACAACGACAGCAATGTAATCACGCCTCATCAAATTGACCACATGACCTTCTCCGTCAACCTTAAACACAAGATAAGGGCAGAGAAGGGATCCATTGCGATGGAGATTGCGGTCAAAAAGTACCAAGAACTTCAACCTCTCAAAATCCTCGTCATCGCTGGTTATCAAGACTTTATGTTCACCAACATCTGCATGAATGTTGAAGTACCTCTGAGTAAACATCAGGGCGACTCCGCCTTCCGGAATATCCCTAATAGGAACTTCAATTAAACCCGAATGACGACCCCATGAGCAAAAGCATCCCATGACCTGTCTTTCAAGAGACATAGATAGAAGTGTTGTGAGGAATTAATATGGGTGTATAGTGAGACCGAAAGGACGTGAATCAATTTCGATACTGAAATGTGACATCACATATTGTTAGGGTGCGTACCACTGTAGTGAATGACTAATAGCCAGCACCTTGCCAATGATTCAAATGACATCTGAAAAGGAATGTATGATCAATGACCAAACAGAAACGAGTGGAAACTCACAGCGGATAGAGTGACATAGATTATGCGAAGGGCACGCATGCCAAGGATTCAATTGAATAGATGGGTTTCGACTCCTGATGAGAGAAGAAGCCCCTGTTGACGACTCTGAGAGGCATATAGAGGGGTAGACGGAAACAAAAATTCGCACCAAAAGCAACAATCACTGCACTCAGAACCCTGCTCAAACCACATTGTTATAATGGACGTCGACCCCACTACCAACAACAAACGAGTTGAAGGTGGACTTTATGATGACGTCGTCCGTCAGCTGATGGCGTTACCAAAGGGAATGTCTTTAGGAGATGCCACGTACCAAAAAGATTTCGTGCGAGAGACCAGCCTCTATTCTGGAGGCTTCGCATACAAATGCAAAGAAAACGGTGGGGAGTATGAGACAGTTCTGGTGGGCGAAATCTTGCCACGTCCATGTGGAACGAAATTTAGCGCGATGGGTAATCATTATGTCGGAACTGCAGACACTGTAAGCATCTTTGCATCATACATTGCCATTTCACTCACAAAAAATGGTCAGCCGAACGTCATTGATGATAAAGCGAGAGTGAAAGGTGTATTTGCGCTAGGTCAACCAACTCAGGCGACGGAGATGATGTACATCACTTTTGGAAACCAAATCGCAACGTTGGACGACATCATCCAAAGTGACATCGAGGAACTTAAGAAGAAAAACAAAGATATCAATATAAAGGAATGGACTGCGCATGCAGGAACTGACCAATCCGGGGCGCCTGATTTCATTCTAGTGAACACCGAGCCATTGTATGCGGTAAGAGTGAATTCCTGATGAATGTCAACACTCTGACAAATTCACAGGTACCGAAAGCTGCGCAACAAGCGATGCAAGGAAAACGAGCAAGAGTGGAGAAGAAAGCGCTCAACAGTAACAACGATATTCCGGAAGGCAAATGTGCTGAGGGAGGATCGTCTTCTGACAGAGGAACCAAAGAACAGAACCCCGAAACTGCAATCAGCATTAACACCTTTCACGATCCGACTACTCTCCCGGATTACGGAGGAGATCTGTTCCAACACGTCAATGCTAAGCTTCGTCAACTAGATATCAGAAATGTGGATAATGAACTCATCGCTCCTCAAGATTGGTACTCTTCACTGAGGCGAGGAACTCTGGTCATGATAAGGGCCACATTACACGCTTTCAATTGGAAAGAGCGACGGGTGAGAAAATCTTGATCACTCCACTGTTCAACAGATGCTGATCAATAGAAAGGTTTATCAGCTGAACGCACACACCATTCGTGTGATGGACCCATCCAAGTTGGAAATAGAGCCGTTGAATGCACAACCGAATGGTTTTGATAACAACGGAAATGCGTTGGCATCTACCTCGCGTGCATCTGATGCAATGGCGAACATGAGTTTGGGAAAAAGGGTGAGGAAAGATTGACGGATGAGGAATGGATGAAGTTTGGAGTTCCGATCGATGGAGTAAACAATTTGTACAACTATACGACAGATGGTGGCATCAGAATGAACAAAAATTGATTGGGTATACAGATTGGAGGAAAAAAGACGAGAAAGAAGATACCGATGCCATGGAATGAAGCTGACAAACACTTTGACGACCAACTTCGTAGGCATCACTTTGTCTTGCTTGACATACAACTCCTCTGCATCTTGATGGGGAGTATCCTGATAGTGTCTCATGAACTAACTTCTTACCAGCATCTTTCTCCTGCTCACCATCATTTATCGCACAGGAACTGAGTAAAGGGTTTCAAACGTTTGGGGTTTATGAATAATTATGGTATATCGAGAAGACGTTGACTGTGGTATCAAAGTTGCTTAGTATAAGGAGAGGAAGACCTCCAGTGTCAGTTGCAGAGAGGGTGGGGTTGAAGGAGATGCCTTATTTTATATTCACGCCGGTTGGACTGCAACCGCTCAAAGCCACAAAGGCTCTTTTACTACACTACCCATAAGTATGGTCTCCTCTCCATTTCCTGTGCATTAAATGACTCCCTTGTAGTGATTTTATACACGCAGATATTTGTTTCAAGTCATTCATCGGTCCTGGGCCTGAAGCCTTGGCTCCGCGGTGCCTCTTGACAGTTTTGACTAGGTCATGCGTGTCAATCACAAGGATACGTTGATGTTGTCTCCCAAGCACCGACTCATTCCTTAAACGGTGACCTCTCCCGCCGCCCTTCCCCACCTCGGTGAACCTATTACGATGTACACTATCCCTAGCCTCGTACCTTATGGAGGGGCCTCGACGTCTTACTCCACTCCCTTTTCTGCGGGCCCTGATGCAGTTTAGCAGCACCACCAAAGATACGGTTGTAAATGTTGTCTCACTTCTTGTGTCAGCCTGCTTGCCCCGCAAGGTTACTACTCATAGGACGCGGAAGATGCTCCAGTACCCTGGCCAATTTGGGGGAGACTCCTGATGCAGACCATGCATAGTCCTATCAGCTTCATGACGACATCACAATTACAAAGGCATAGCATGAATCGTATGACCAACGGCAAAATGGTCCATCGTGGGCAGATCAGGCCCAGGAAATCTCGTTCAGCCCCCATCGAGAAGAACAGGATACAAAAGGACTAGACAACCATGAGATCTTTTCAAATCGGATGTCGAATGGAGGGAGTTGAATTGTCTCTTACCTTTCATCATTGACATTTTTCTGTAACCGCGAACTCACTAGGTTAAACTTAGCCGGACAGAAAACCAATCAGAGTCAATCGATGACTCACCATTAATAGGGTGAATAGCCTCTCCGAGGATATCAGTTTTTCACATATGCTGCCTCTCGTTGCAGAACAACACAGCTCAGGCAAATGACATCACTACCTGCCAATGCAGAGGATCGACCCATCACCGCTCCACAATGCGATTCCCTGTCATCGAGGGGATCACCCATTGTGTAGGAGTTTTTCAACTCCGATGGCAGCGCATCGCGTGGACTCCGTCTTTGAACTAGATTGTGGTAATCTTATACTACTATTTGCCAGGATGGGGAATACATGTGTTATAATAATGTCCTCCAGAAAAGCTCTCTTTCGTTGAGGAGGCATAGGAAGACGCGTAATGTCGGACCTTTTTGCCCGCCTGCACTTGACTGCGTTGAAAATCACTTGCTCGCTGCGAACATGTTTGTCGATCTCTGAAATTTTGTTTTATGCAGATATTACACGCGAGATGGTGATTGTGTGATGCCGGTGATAAGCACTGATCTTCCAACCAAGTATGAAGTTCGATCAGCCAGTGGGCAATCATGCCGCTATATAAGGAGACTGCAGAGGGGAAGCCCTGGAGCAGTATGATTACACGAGTACAGCAACAGCAAGCAATCAGTAATATTAATCTTCTCACTTGTAAACAGACCAGGGTATCCCAGTAAACGAAACAACATATTCTCATAGATATACTGATAGCATGGCGGATATATCGTTCCATTCAACCGCCGTTCACCTACATAATTTTTCGATGTTCCTGCACACCGCAACTGAGTTATTAAAAACGATGAATTTGAAATATTACTTACGGGAGCATGAGTTGTTTCATGATCGACGTGCACAAAGGCACGCTCGACATTTGGAAGCACCTCAATCTTATCCTGCAGTTGCTGGCTAATATCGTGTGCCTTCCATAACGGGGTAGTAGCGTCCATGACGATGTCCACCTCGACGACGTAATCCTAAATGATAGTGTCAGTGAACGAAACACATCTGATTATAAGCCCAATGGCACGCACGGGTCCGCTCTGCGTCATTGAATTAAGTCAATACGCAATCATACACAATGGAATTGAATACTCACGTGATATGCCCGTACAGTATCGATTTTCTCAATTTCATCGCTGAAGGTCATGGCTTTGTAGATGATGAGTTGCAGGAAGTCGTGTGGCGCAGACTTCCCGGCCAAGAAGCCAAATTGCTCATAGATAGTGTGGCTCCAAGCAAAGATGACCCCAGCACCAATCTGTCGGAGCAATCATATGAGCTGACAATACAGGAGATACATGATGAATGAAGCGCACGAGGATAGCGCCAGTAGGGTCCAGCCCTGTTTGACATATAAGTTTGCAAAGAAACCAAGAGCTTAAGTTACGAACACCATCACAATCTACTTCCTCCAGCAGACATCAGAATACCTGGCGAGCATGATCACTTCAGGTTACCAAACTGCTTGAAACAGAGAGTTTTCCTACCGAATCCATTGATGAAGAGATCATTTCGATGATCCTCCCATAGGACCTGCACTTGGCTTGACTTTGACTGGAGGGTATAACAATACAAGAAAAGGGCAAACTTGACGCCTGTTTGATTGAGAGATTATTAGATGATCACAAAGGGCCTCGCAAACTACGTACCGAGCGCAGCTGCAACTGAGATGATGGCCTGAGTGTGAAAGCCATTGTCCTTTTCTTGACTCATAATTGCGCGGACGGATTCAACAATAACAACCAAGTTGACCGAAGCCATGCTGCGAGAATGTCAATCAGGCGCTAAAGAGCTGAGAGCTAGACAAACAGAGTGAGACTGACGAAGTTGGTTTTGAACCAACTACAGTGTGCGGAGAGGCTGAATTGGGCTCAGAATTGGTATCCACAGTAGCGTCCTGAGGCGACTGAGTGTGCTGTGCGGTCCTTTATCTGTTGATCACCTCAATAACCTGCGAAAATGTGCCTTTCCACAGCAGAACTTGTGCGTTTTCCAACCGATAAGCTGATCAACCCGCCCACCTTTAGCTTGTCATTCTCTTGTCCTTTCGACCACATCTTCCCCGGTCAGATCTATAGATAGAGCAGGACGTGGAGTCGGGGGGTGCACTGTGCACATTGGGGTGTATATCGAAAGGCACGAGTGACGCTGATGTAGCTTGATAGCCAGTTTGCGACCTGTGGGTAAGCGTATGGGTGTAGAGCGGTTGCGGAGGGCATTTAAAATTTACTCGGGCTGAAAGAGGAGGGATGTGTGTTGCGGAGCGTGCGTGCGTGTGGGCGTGGTGAAGAAAAGATCTACGCGACAAAAGAGAACGCGTTGTTTGGTTGTGTTGTTGCACAAGTGTGTTCCGTTCAGTCCTTGAAATTACACGCCGGTATAGCCTACTTGAACGGGTTGACGCCACATATCCCGCCAGTGCTTTAACGCGTCCACGACAGTTTTACGATTCTAACTTTGTAACTCTACCTTTTTTCGTTTCTTGGTTTGCCGTATTACTGGCCCGGGCTGGTCTTGCTTCTCCTCCTCTCCGGCGTTCATACCTTTTGGCGGCTCTATCGGTCTGTTCATTCTAATTCGCTCTGTTCCTTCATCTTGGTTAGTTTTGCTTCCACCCTGAGCCTATCTTTCTTGTTGGTATCAAAACGCCTGGCGCAACCTTGGTCCTGTGAGCGATCTCAATCGTTTAGCAGAAGGCGCTCGGATTGTCGTGCGAGTGAGCTGACATTTCTGTGCGTGTTCTTTCTTATTCCTTGTTCGTGGATCCATGTCAGTGACCTTGCAGTTTATGACTATCAGCCATACATCACCCGCAACTGTTGCAGCTACTAGGACCACGCGGTGATAATATCTTGCCCACAAATTTACTGGTTACCCTCAGCCACCCCGAGCGTCGGCCCGCAAAAGACATGCCTACAGCTCATCTTCACATAAATACAGACGTCGCCCGTGATACGAGCAATTTGTAAAGACCAAATGATACCTCCGCTCCAAATCTGATGAACTTAAATATGTCCATTACCCGGATGAGGAGTGGGTCCACCGCGTCAACTTCATCCTCCATATCTGTTGACTCCCCCGGTCCATCATCTTCCTCTGCTTCCTCATCTTCGCTCAACCTGCCTGATTCCGAGAAGTCACACCGCACCCTTCCCTATCCCTTGGCAAGCCAGTCAGATGAGACTGTTCGCATCTCTCCTTCTCCGGAATTCGTTCTTGCATTACATGACTTTCACCCTCAACACCAGAATGCAACTTCTCTTTCGTTCCGAGCTGGGCAGGTGATTCGCGTCCTAAATCGGGATTCGAGTGGATAATGGGATGGTGAGATCAACGGTCAGAGGGGATGGTGAGATCAACGGTCAGAGGGGATGGTTCCCCAGCAATTACGTCAGTGCTGATGAAAGAGTAATTTCACTGACGGAGGAAGACCTACCTCAATCACCTGTATGTTGTTATAAAAGCATGCACTTTAAAATTATTAACAACATTGTCTCGGTTGCATCAGGCATCTCGCCTCACAGAACGGTACTATCCCGGTCGAAGAAGGATCAATATCTCGTCTATGAGCGTGTCGTTGGAAAGCATAAAGCCGACATGCCATCCATCAGTAGCATTTCATCGTCCTCGTCATTTTCATCTGCCGAGTCGCCAAAACCACCTGCAATGCCTCTTTTCCCATCAGGACCCTCGACATCTTCGGAGGTGATGGAGGCTCTGAAATTTACCCATGATCAGTATCTATCCACTATTGCCACCTTCATCGGCCATGCACACTCTCATTCACGATCATCACATGCTTCCAGCACGGGTCAGATGTATGATCTCGTGCGAGAAGTGGTGGAGATGGTGTGCAAGTTGCTCACTATCGTCAAAGCTATCATGCGGCATCCGGAAATCCCATCTCACAAGATTGGGAACTTGAAATCCGCAAAAGAGAGGTTGTATACTGTCTCTAGCTCCCTTGCCGAATCTGTGCGGTTACTCACGGTGCCCCTTCCTCCCGACTTCACAGAGGAATCCGAAAAGGCATTTCTGATACGATCCGCTACAGCGGCATGTAAAGCGGGCGCTGATTGCGTTTCGGCTGTCAAAATCTGCCTGAATAGGGTTTCCAACGACCACGACATATCAACAAGGCAATCAACGCCTTCTAACATAAAGACGCCCACTTCGACAAGCGATACTCATATAGAGCAGCTGCTCTCGAGAGAGGTATCTGCCTTTCAACGTGAGCTCGAGGTCATGCGAAGTCTCAAGGCGTTCAAGCTCAAGTACGTCGCAACCTGTTGTGTTTGATCAGTCATTATGACAGTGGAATGTATGTATCACGCAGCAGCTCGTAACTTACGCACCACCAAACATACGCGTACTTTCTTCCACCACCACGAAAACGCGATCTTTGCTGACAAGGAAACGGGTGAAATTGAAAACAGTACGTTCCACAACCTCGTTTGGTTTACATCTAATCTCCTGGCTAGTTGATGGCCGTACAATCCTTCATACCATTCTTCATTCTCTTCAACACATCACGTTTGACGAGGACACACTCAGGTCGCTTCTACTTCAGATGACCAACCAGTCATTCATCTCGCTATTATATATGCTTGATTCCTTGCTAGCCTTCTTACCAGGCACAGAAAGGGTGGAGGTGCTGTTGGTGGGCGTCTTTAACGTGTTCCACCTCAAAGCCAGGTTTCTCGTCATCCCGGGTCTCATGGCTTCGCTTCGCAACCTTTGTTTTCATCTTCAGGAACTAACTTACGCTCAGACAGTACAAACGCAAACCAAAACAAAATTAGTATTTTCTTGTCCCCTCGAGCCTTTTCCAAATGGATCATTCCACTCCGCACTCTATGTAGTTCAAGAGATTCTCAGAGGCATTACATGCAGCTGCGACGTCCATACTCATGTCAGGAGTCCAGTTCGAGAACGCCGTATCCCTGGACCCCCGTGTAAAGTCATAGCAAATTGAAGTTGTTTAGGGTTAGGGTTAGAACATTCTTGCTTCCGCACAGCACATGTCTGAGTGTGTGTGAGTCTGCGTGTGATCCCCAATGTTTGTGCCTCTCGATGCTGCGACCGGAGCGTTGTGCTCGGATGTCCACAACCTGAGTTGGTAGGGTGATACATCCACGGTAGACGTGAATTGTGATGGGTGAGTCGAGTCTTCAGTGCAAGTGCGAAGACCTCCGTCGCATCTTACTCCTCGTCACCCATCACAACATTTGAACATAAGTTTTATGCCGGGTTCATCAATGTAAGTGCGAAGACCTCCGTCGCGTCTTACATCTCGCCCAACATAAGAAGAAGAGCCACGTCACGAAGCGAGAACTTGTAAACAATGGATGACTAAGCTTATTTCAAACTCATATTTCAAATCTTAAAAATTTGGGACAACGTATCGACGACTCACAACTTCATTCCACCAATGGGGCACGGACCACGTAGTTCTGCCAAACAAGCCCAGCTATACGAAAGATGGGGCGAGAAGCGGGATCTGGAAAGAGTCAAAGAAGCTGTAAAACGAGATCTCCGTGAGTGTTGATCGATCTCCTGTGATCAAAGACCTCACCTGCTATTTTTAGACATCCACAAGATTGCAGCCTTCCCGTCGGACTTTCTCGTTGGCAAAAGGAGCGGTGAGAGGGTCCGACAGGTCGTGCGAACTAAATTCCACGGAACATGCTTACCGGAGCAGATGAAAACCCTACCCACTCAGGGCAAGATTCTTTTGCCCCTCGACCACCTTCCTCCCGACACCGTCCCATCGGAAATGCCACCGTATCTAATGGCCCGTCTCGAACATTTCCTGACTGATGCACAGCAAGCCGGTCTCCTTTCCCGATGGAACAAGCTCATCGCCACCGACCCCAAACATCTGCTGAAGCACGATGCCAATCGTTCCAATAGTGAAGGCTATCATTTTGGCCTTTGGGAGGTCACTGCTTCCACCCCTCGCATCACACGCGAATCTCGTGACCAATCCGATGACGCCAAAGAAGCCATCGATAACCTCCTACGATTCCTTAAAAGCTATATTGCTAACAAGATCGGCACAGCATTTGAGGAACTCGCTCCCGATCAGTGGAAGGCTATGTTAAAGTACGTCTACTATTATTATCATATGAAAATAAAATGCTGACACGTTTGATCGTTCTAGAGCCAACGCACGTGTAATGGACCTTTTGGCTCGTGAACACAGCGCTCGGCCCAGTTTATTCATGGGCGGCCCCTTTTTTGCTGTTGCAGCCAAAGAAGCGGGATCAGGTGTGACCCATATAGACTGGAACGACGATAAGGCGGTTTATGCCTTTATTTTCGCTGTTGGAGATTGGGAGGGCGGGGAATTTTGTGTGCCCCAACTCGGCATCAAGATACCTGTGCGGCCTGGGCAGGTACTGTGTGTCCTAGCCCGTGTTCTAGCTCACTTTAGTGCGCCGGTGACTAGCGGGCGACGAGTGGTATTTACATGTTTCACAGACCGGAACATTTTTCGGCATGGAAACCCAGAAGTTGTTGAATTGGCGTAGTACTACACAAGTAGTCTAAATAGGTACAGCTACATGTCCATGGCAAAGAGTGCATCGTGATGGGCGAGTTCAAACTGTACCACCTTGCAGTCGGCAAGTACCATAGAATACCACGCCCCACATGAGGCTCGATGACAACCCTGGCCTATTGTACCACAACGGATTGCCACATCACGCGCGAACGAGAGACAGCAAACTCCGCAGAACGAAGTAGGCGAAAGATCAGAGGTGATTGTGGCGGACACGATTGAAGATGATGGCGACGAGCGTGCACGAGTTCATTCACAGCCTTCTCTACCTTTACTGTTCACAGATCGCATGTTGTAGGAGTAAGCGCTAAAAAAAACGTAGATATGAGAAAAGTACGCACGTTATTGGCGGATACCGTTTCAAGGATGTCTGCATAGTATTTTAAGGCGGTTTCTGGTGGCTCTGTCGCTTCCGTTCGAATGCCTACCAAGCAGTCAACGCGCGGCGAGTTGGAGAATTTGTCGACAATGAGATGGAGGCATTGCTTGAAAAAAATGAAGTTGAACTGGCGTGCAAAGTACTTAAAATAAAGACAAATGACGTACGTTTGATGCGTTCCATTGGAGTGTGGTTCGTAGGAACTGGATTGGAGCGAGGTGTGGGGCCCTGTTCTCCATCAATGTTAACGCATAGAAAATTTGAAAATAACCCACTTTACAATTCGCAAATAACGGGTCTCCGGTCAACCCACTGCATACGAGATAGGACTGCCATGCCTGAACCAATAATTGTAGGGTGGGACCATGGACGCACAACAAACGAAAGTAAGAGTGCAATGGAGCGCAAAGGGGAAGAGGGGGGGGGGGAAGAAATCCTATTTGCGCAGGCCGCGAACGTGAAAGCAGCATCAATATTGTGAGTACCGCCTGGAAGTGGAATTGGAATATCGAGACTAGCAGTCATGAGTGCACGAGAGAAAAACCAAGGAATAAAAAAAAGGCTTACTCGGCAAAGTTGAAAGCGCCAAAAAATAACAGCACAAGTCGAACGCAGGATACCCTTCGCGACACACTAGCTCCAAAGCCACACAACGACCGCAACAACGATCGCCCAGTTCACCCATCGTCGCAAATGCCCTTCTAGAGTCCCATTGGGTTTAAAGACATCACCAATAAAAACGAGTCGGAAGATCAGGGTAATGAATGGTATAGATGCTGTCTGGCATGGCGAGAAGCATCACGGGAGAGAGAGCGAGAACGATAGGATTTGTAATGAGAAGGGGTGTGGTAAGGTCAGGGATAGAGGAAGATAAACGGATATCTTCGAAAACTGAATAAGGTGATGAGCTTGCGTAGTCAAAATAACGAGAGAGAGACTACCAACAAATACCCAGAAAGCAAGATATAAAATGCAAAAAGAGGCATATAGAAACAGCCGTACACCAAAATATGGTCCAGTTCGACTCATTAAACTCGAGTGATATCCCGTGGATCTGGTAAAGAGATCAAGTCGATCGCACGTGCAATGCCATCCCTCGGTAGTAGTGACTCGGTTAGAGATAAGGAGAGTGGATCGTGATCTCATGGAGGTGCAAACATTTAACGTATGCATATGGTGAGTGTCAACAGTTACATCTACGCTCTAAGCATTGAGATTTCACCAATGGTCGTGAGAAAAGGCAGCTTGCCAAAGCGGGTAGCGGGCTTTGCCACTTTAGCTGGCGCTATCGCTTATATGTAGAAGGCAACGAGGTTATAAAGCAGTGAGCATTTTGGAATCAAGCCAGACGTCGTGTAGCAAGTCAAGTTCGAGGCGTAGCACGTTGGATAAGGTCAATGTTCAAACCGCCAAGGTTGCAAGCTGATTTGGATTCACTGCGTTCAAATAATACTACAATTCGTACATGGCAGGGATCAATTTTAACTAAAGAACTTCCACCAATGGCTTCATCCAACGCCTTGTCATCCCTCTCCATCAGCGTCTGCAAGATCGTGCTCGTAATCTCCCCGTTTTCACTGCCCACGAACACGAATCCCAGAGCGAGAGTGCTGAGAGCAGCGATCTCCATCGAAACGCCGTCGTCCGCGACCGCAGGAAGGAGGAGAACGAGTAAGTCCTTGCGATGCGAGCCTGCGTATGCTACCCCGAGCCCAATTATTGCAGATGTTTTGAGCGGGACAAGTTTATTGTCTATGTGTTCTGCTAGCAGAGCGAGGGCGGCGTCTGCTTCTGTGCGTACACCTGCGTTCAGCAAGCCTGTAGCGAAAAATGCGCCGGCCTAGATAATTAATAGGGATATGTGGTGACATGGTTTAAATAAATACCTTGATCCACTCTTCAGGGGTGTATGTATATCTGTCAATGTGGCTGAAACCAACATGCGCTCATCATGCCTAGAAAAGGCCGTCAATAAACCAGCTTCACGAACTGGTAAGATGCTCGCCATGATCTTTGTTCTTGTACACCCAGCTGTTACCCTCGTCCGCTTCCACCATCAATTTATCGTTACCAAACCCAGCTTTAACGAACGCATTGGCAAATGTGCCTGCAAGGTTAGCGCGAGCCGAGTCGACATTGGCGGACAGCCCTGATCCTGAACGTGGTTCAGAAGGAAAGTAAGAGCTTTAAGAAGCAGGACGCACTTGTGGTCTCCAGATGACTTTTGTAGACGTCCTCAAGTTCACCTCTTTTACAAACTCCTTGAAATGTCTACTGAGCTGCGTGTTGCTTAGGCAGTCTAAGAATGTCTGTCGGTAGTTCATTTTTCAAGTCTGCATCTGCGTCCTCTGAAGTTAACGCTTTCAGCCATTTGATGGGAATCTGTGCGCGTGCAAGAAGGAAAGCAAGCTGCTTCTTCACCATCCTGAGCAGAAATGAATGAATGTCAATGCGCGTGTGATACGACTTACGGGTTGCCCGAGGCGTTGAAGTCTTGTCGGATGCGTGCGGCATCATCGCGACACCGAGAGCTTCGGGGAATTTCGAGAATTGGAGGCAGATCGTGTGTATCGTGCGCAAGAAAGTCACATCGTCAGGTGGAGGAAGGAGCACGACACATCTGAACATCGAAGGTAAGACATGAGAGTAAGAACGAGAAGGCAAACGCACCTGTCCATGTACGCACATACACGACCGAACGTGTTTGCGTCCACGAGACTTGCTATCTGGTCAACAATCTCGAGACTCGAGCTCCACGAACAAGTCAACGGCCTCTGGCTCCGCGTTGTGTCCCAGGAAGAATGCCGACTTGGACGGCAGCGATGGGATGCACTTCTTGAGCGCGGTGCAAGGTGTCTAGACAGTGCATTCTTATAGGTCGAGATAAGTACGTCATGTCGAGCAATGAGCTTGAGGGATGAATGCAAGAGTTGTTCGCTTAAAGAGACGCTGATCACATATAGCCGACGTGATGGACGAATATCTTCTCCAACTTACTAGGTTTGAACTCGCATGCATCACTATGCACAACCCACTGTGTGTGTTGCAATCCTTCGACGAGGACGGCGACGCGATACTAGCACAGGGTCAAGTTTCAACTTCGCAACCACTTAGCTCAGGTTACCTTTGCACGACGCGTCCTTCCAGAAGACCGACACATACTCCTCGAAGATTCGGTCCAAAACGTTGCTTCAGTCTACAGCCGAGGTAACTGCGAACTGCATGGTGCAGATCTACGAAATGGATGTAGGACTGGCACAAATAGCTCGACGCGTGTCTCGAGGCAGACATAATGGACATCATAGTTGTTGGGGCCAAAATCGGTCAAGACGAATGAGAAATACCGAAGACCAACCTCCACGGCGAACTGCTGTCCCACCGCAAGCTCGGCCTACTCCAACTCACCCCAAAGAGACGAATATAATACGATTGCCTGAAGGAAGTTGCATGCCAGTGGGAATCTCAGAAATAACAAGTAGAAGTAAAAATGCTGCTTAACATCAAAGGTAAGACATGAGAGTATGAAAGAGAGGGCAAACGCACCTGTCCATGTACGCACATACACGACCGAATGTGTTTGCGTCCACGAGACTTGCTATCCGGTCAACAACCTCAAGCTCTACGAACAAGTCGACAGCATCTGGCTCCGCTTTGTGTCCCAGGAAGAATGTGGTGCATTCCAAACCGAGGTTGTGTAAGTCTTCGATGGTGCCAGGGACCGGAGCAGGCTTTGATTTAGGTGCGTCTGAATCAGCCTCTGGTGCAGCTGGGGGACCTGCTTCTTCACCCTCCTGGCGGATGGTATACTCCTCTCCTAGCTCGGCAGCAATATGACGAACGTACTCGTGTCCCCAAGAACCGGGTTCAGAGATTTTGGATGTAAGGGGTAGGAAAGATGCAGACAGCAGGCGGTAGCGCAACGTTCCTCGTGGTTCAGTATCGGAGTAGGTCATTTCGAGAACAGAGCATATCGACGAACAGACTCTGCATGGTGATAAGTCAAAGTCGTGCAAAAAGACTTTCCTCGTACCTTGTTTTCATATGTAGGCCATGTCCTGAACAGCTCCTGCAGATAATGTGGACGTAGAAACTTGAGTGGTTTGGGAATGGAAGTCATGGACGAAGTGGATGTTCTTATGAGTGTCTGGAGCGTTTCAAGAGCAGGACGGTAGAGATCCGTGTTTAATTCCTGCTGCCAGTTCAGTTACATGTTCTACCTTGATCGTCAGTTTACACGCACCTTTAACCATTCATCGAGCATCTCCAGCTCGGATTTGAGCTGCGCATCCTCTTCCAACTAGGAAAGTCAAGCTAATGCTGGTGTTGCTGATGTGATTGGCACTCACCAGTTCCTCATCCTCATCCTTTGTACCATTCGTTTTGGTATCTAGTTTGTTCTCCTCTTCTTTCTTCTTCTCATTTGTATCCTGTGAGGTAACTGCAATCTCTGCTGGACGTTCTGCCATGGCTCGTGAATTTTTCAAGAACAGTAAAGCTAAAACGGCACATTGATAGCACCGAGATTCTCCTCGAGATACTGTACAAGTAAAAACTATGAATACCTGAGGTTGTATGCAGTGGTGTGACTACTGACCTTGATCTTCTTTGTACCCGGAGTGGGGATAACATCGTCACCTTGGTCAAGAAGCCATGCGAAAGCCACTTGGCCAGCTGTTTGCGGCGGATTGCTCGACTACTTTCACCAGGTTATTCAAGAAGTTCTCCTTCGAGTATCTAACCAAGTGCAATTCATGTGAGTCCCTACTAGTTACTGACACGACGCATACCTAGGAATCATCCTCGTGAAATCATTGGATTCGAAGTCATGTGGAGATTTCTGTTTATGCGGTGAGCGTTCAAATAAGTTCTACCAGTCTGCGGCACTTACATACCGTCCCGTGATCAAATCACGCCCAAGGGGCAAGCGGGCAATGATTTTTATTCCAAGCTCACGGGCCGTGTTTAGGATGTTAAGCTTTGACTCCTCGATGTTGAGTGTGAAAGGTGAATACTCGACTTGGATGGCAGATGGGGTGCACTTTCTGAGCGCGGTGCAAGGTGTCTGCAGTGCATTCTAATAGGTCGAGATGAGTACTTCATGTCGAGTAATGAGCTTGAGGGATGAATGCAAGAGTTGTTCGCTCAAAGAGACGCTGATCACATATAGCTGACGTGATGGACGAATATTTCCTCGGACTAGTTTGGAACCCGCATGCATCATATATAGTCTATGCACGACGCACCGTGTGTGTTCACTTGGATCACACTAACTATGACATCTCCTCAGGCGCCCTTTGAAGAAAATCTGGACGAGGCCGGCAACGCGATACTAGCACAGGGTCAAGCGTCAACTTCGCAACCACTTAGCTCAGGTTACCTTTGCACGACGCGTCCTCCCTGAAATACTCCTCGAAGATTCGGTCCACGACGTTGCTTCAGTCTACAGTCTAGGCCACTGCGAACTGCATGGCGCAGATCTGCAAAATGGCTGTGGGACTGGTACGAATAGCTCGAGGCGTGTCTCGCAGTAGACATAAAGGACATCGTGGCTGTTGAGGCTGGTGAGCACGTATGTGTTCATCAGACACCTGTATTGACCACCAGCCAGCTGAAAACAAGCACATGTCCTACATGGGCCCTTCCTCTCCCTTGTCAAACCTGAGAAGCTCTCCCTCATCAACTTGAATATTCACGAGATCATGCCTTCCGAGGCAGCAGCGTCAGATGGCATGAAAACCACAGATTGGTATGGATGTAATGCGGAGTTGACTCGCCTCTCATAATGTACATACACTGCCTGTTATCAAAAATTTCAGCCGTATGAAACGAGGACAGAACCTGACCCTAGGGTTAGGTCTCAGCCACGTCAGCGCCTTCGTTGGACACCGGCGTCGACATGGCGGTTTTATCGCATTCCCTCCATGTAGCAGTCAAGGTTTCGCCCTCTCGTCAACACTAGCTGAAACCATGGCCTGTCCTCGATAGGGCAACCTCGCGAGGTTTAATATTTGTATCACCTGTTAGTGGGGGCAGGATGTATCTAACTGGCTTATTACCCAAAAACCCCCATACATCTTTCTGTTTAGCTATCCATGCATAGATACATCATTCCTGTGCAATTATCCATTGGAGGCTGTGCCCGGTGAACATTTCTCTATCGGAGGCAGCACCGGGCGAGGTAAGTATTTGTCTGCCCCATCAATAATCACCATAAATCGCCGAGTAGATCTAAGGTACTCGGCACTGCGTCAAACAAAGGTCAAGATAACTCAGGTACCAACGAAAGAAGTTGTATTAGTAGTCTACCAACAAAATTAATAATGATCATCGTGTACTAAATCTTCTTGAGGGATGTCAAGGCACGGATGTTCATCCTCGTCGTTGCCCGTCAAATCGATACCCATCCCAGAGGCCACCAACGCTGGAACATCCTTCCACTTCTCTCTGAATGATGCCGACAGCCTGCGTCGAATAAATGCCTGCCGCTTCGCGTATGCAATTAAGCCCTCGGTCACCTCCAACCTAGTCAGTGTTCGCAAACTGATACGGTCCTCCCACCATTGCACCTGCCAGTTGAAAAAAGCAAGAACTCGCCGCATCTCTTCCAACAAAAGTCGAACTTCCTCGGACCAACGGTGTTGACGTGCCCTAGTCTTGCACCACTCAACACGAAGCGCTGTAGTCCCAAATTAGATACGAGCATATTTAAATGACAGCAAACTTACCGTCTTGCAAACTCTCAGCGTCGTCGTTAGATATTCCGTGCGTCAGCCAGATCCAGGACATGATGGTCCTGCCTTGTGTTTGCCCTGCGAAGTCACCCATAGGACGGAGGTGAGATCTCGTGAGCGGCTGTAGTTTTCGTTCCCAACCAACGCGGTCGAGGTGATTGGATAGAGCGACGAGTGCCTTTTGTGCACATGAGTATTTTGCGTGGCTCATAACCAGACGTTCTTCCACGGCATCGAGTGTCCTCCTTGCACGGGTGTTGGGATTCTGACCACGTATGTGCTGTTTCTTGAATTGCGCTAGCTGCCGACGAAGGCAAATATGTGTGCGACACTCATTAAGAGCATTGTGAGCTTGTGTGAGCCGAAGAGACCATTCGATTTCGAGGAGTTTGCGATCACATGGTACATGATCACAGATCTCGGAGGGCAGGAGAAGTTGCGAGTCTTCGGCCTTTCCGGAGTTGGGATTTGGCTTGGGACAGCCACTGTCGTCATCGTCACTCGACAAATCAATCAACCTATCATCAGGAAAAATGTCAGCCATCAGTTGCACTAAGCAAGAATATGTAGCACTATGTAGGCCACATAGCTCAACAGACCATCCTCGTATGATACATAGCGCAATAGAGCGCCCTCGTATGATACATAGCACTATGTACAATCCTGTAGCACACTTGAATGCCAATGTAAGCTATGTAATCCCACCTCACACATGATAGCCAATGTTGTGCTATATACCCAATATCATTGCTCCTCAAGCTCCCCACTACATCAAGCACTCAAATAATTCTAAATCAATATACCTGTTGAGGTAAAACTCTTCTGCCGCCTCTCAACTGAACGGGGGCGCGAGGTGAACTGGACGAAGCACTCGATCAACCGGTAGAACGGCTGCATGGGGTCGATGTTGACGCGAAGACTTGGTGAGTCGAAAACTCTGTAGGTTTTCGTCGAAAGTCTGAAGCGGGCGGAACCAGTGAATATACACCAGGGGGCACGCAAAATGACCCAGACGTGGTGGGAGGCTGAACACGATCTTTACTTCACCCACGCGAAGCCCTATTAAATAATTAGAATCCGCCGATAAATGCAAAATATAACGACTCACCCAAGATACCCTTGCCAGTGTACTGCTCGCAATCCTCGATCACGAGGACGGTATCAAAGCGCGCGGGAGACGGTAATTTCCTGGTGTCCTTGGGTGCAATCTCTGGTGATGCCCGGACCTTGAACACGCATTTGGCGCTGTTGAAATGTGGTCGTGCGGGTGAGACCACCTTGATGTACTTGTACACGTCAACACAGGTCTTGCAGCGTGAGTTTTCGGTGGGGTTGAGTATGCGGGTTGTTGCGGAGAAACTGTTCAAGAGCGGGAATGACCTGGGAAGCGGCAGTGGTTATTGAGTAAGTGCTGAAACGTCGTGTTGGGGAATGGGCACGTCCTAGGGACAAAATATCCTGCGAGATGCTGTGAACATCGTGAAATGATGTATCTGAGGTAGGTGGTGGTGGTCAACTGGCGAAGGTGACTCGCGATCAGAACCAGAGTCGATACTGGAGTCCGAGTCCTGCTGAGTGTGAATCTTCGTTAGTTGAATTTCGCGAGGCCTGCCAACGCAGATAGGCATCTTGAAGGTAGATAGATTCTTGACGACGTAGCCACATAGTCATTTGAATAACGTAGTCACGGCGATTGGAAGCACGATACGCACGCTTGGCGAAATCTATGTGGAGGCGTTCAGGGAGCTCGGTGTTGAAACCGTCGGCACTCCCAAACAAACGGATCGAATCGGCGTAGTGTACCATGGAATGGATTTTCGGGATGTTGAAGTGCTCCCGCACACCGTGCTCGACAAAAACGCTCTTGTTGGCGTGGAACAATGCCAGTGCAGCTTGCATGCGAGAGAGGGTTTCTTCGGTGTGGGACTGGTACTGGGCGTAGTAGGTAAAATCCAACACTCCACGCACAGCCGCTATTACTCTGTTGTCAACCACACCTGCAATGACACACAGGAACACGCGCTCCAATTCTCGGTAGTCGGCTCCCGTCCATTGCTTGCGTTTCGAGATTCCTTTTTGAAGTGCCGTAATCCTGCGTAGGAACTCATTGTCTTGAAACGTAAGTCGAGTTCGTCCTCGCCAATTATTTTCGTGCACCAGCTAACGAGATGGTCCTTGAACACACCCTTGTGCAGCTGGTGCAGGATGTCGGGTGTCATGCAGAGAAAGATGTCGTTGTGCGGGAGAGCGGCCCAAAAAGGTGAGTAAATTGCACGTAGCCCCAGCTCACTCTCGAACTGATCACTACTTATTTCACCCTCAGAGTGACGCCGTAAGTCTGCCATTGTCGTCTCTCGTCTCCGTGGCGCTGACTCTTTCAGATCTCCGCGGTTGTCACGCCCGACAGTGCATTTCGGGCACCTGTTTTCCATACAGCAGGCAATGAGGCATTGCTCCGGAAAGTCGGCGATGTACGCGGCTACAATTGGATGCATCCGCCTCACTTGATGGTCGGGGCAAGTCACATCCACTCCGTTCTCACCCGCACTCACCAAAGGCTCTAGCACCTGGGCCATGCAGTAGTGGAATAGCCGGTAACGTTCGACTGAACGAACGTCTCGCGTGAAGCATTCCAACTTGGATATCGGTAAGTACGCGATTAGGATGGCTGCGTGCTTCGAGGGCTGACGGCGAATGTCTTTAGATATGTTGCCCAGTGTCAAGTACACGGGCCATACCTCCTGATCGCCACGGAACTGCGATAGGGAGGTTTTATCAGAGGCCAGGATCACCGGCGCTACCACCGCCCCTTTGGGTAATCTATGCTGGGAGAATGGACTTAGTGCGTTTTTTCCCCTTGTTTATACTACACCTCAACTTACCTGCATTTCCCACCACCAGTCCCCAGTCCACATGTCATCAAAGACGCGTGTCTTTCCCTCCTCGTCTGCAAAAACCTTCTCTGGTGCGTACGAGACGCAACGATCGAAATCTGGATTGCTCATCAACTCACGAATGCAGTCCACCGGGTCGCGTAACCACAATTCGAGGTCTTCCGTCTCCCGCTGCCCATCATTGGCAGTTCTATTTCCCACCACGCTGATCTTCTTCAGTTTCCATTCGGTCGCACGAGGGAGTTTGTCGATCACTTTCAGCAGCGAATATTTGCTCGTAAATGATGTGTTCATGTGGCTAGTCTATGTCCCAGTCCATAATTTGTGAGTGTCTTATCAGTTTGAAGCGATAGCGTGAATCTGACTTACAATTGGCAGTTTCAGAAATTCATCTATCGCAGTGTGGCCAACCCGCGAGACCAGCCACTTTACCAACCCCCACTCCTCCTCATCTGCAAATGGTGCCCAAGGGTCCAGGCCCTGAGCCTCTTGCTGGGCTCGGATGTCCTGGAACATGATTTCCGCTTGGCCAAGTGTTTGTGCGACTTGTCCAGGGTACGACTGGATGAAGCGCATCCATGTACGTTCTTCGTCTTCCACCTCTTCAACCCCAACATACTGATCTGGTCTTTGCGGGGGTCTTTCATCAACAGGTACTCCGTCATCAATGTCCCAAACTCCATCAACGTCCATAGGATCAACATCCATAGGATTTCCAGGTTCGTCCGAGTCACCTCCGGGCGTGGCCTCTTTTCTTATTTGCTCACACTCACGGAGTCGTTCCATCTGGTCCTTACAGGCTGTTGTTTTGGTGATATGGAGGCTAACGGCGCCTGCGCTCTTGAAGTTGCCTTTGAGGCAGAAGTTACAATGGTACATGATGGTTGTGCACTAGGCCTACAAGCCGAAAATTCCGACACAACAAATCCCGACGTGAGTGACAGCGACAGCTCGATCAAGTGGCACCCAGCTGACTTAGCAAATCCAGGTGCACAATCGGGACATGAAAATTTTCGTTGATCCCTCCAAGATCACTGGTGTGTACCAATCACACTTTGTCGTCTGTTCTACTTTGGCCGTCATCTTAGTTGATTGGATCAGCGGCGCCTGACCCTGATCTAAAGTTGATTGGATCAGCGGTGTCTGATCAGATGAAGGTGCGTACTCTGTTGATTTGATAACGGTTAGAATCTGAGTAGAATCCCTCCAGTGATCCCTCATCATACTGATTCACACTGATAAAGGCGCGTACTCTGTTGATTAGACACGTACTCTGTTGATTCAATTCGAGCATGTTGTTGGCGCGTTCTGTTGATTTGTTTGTAGCATGACCACACGCGATGCTATAAAGGTGAGGCCTATAAAATATCCCTTACCTCACAACGACTCATCACTCCTACGTCCAGAATGTCTTCTGCTCCCCCCACTCGTCAAGCCCTGACCCAACTGATCAACAATGGCCCGGATCTAGCGCCTTCACAGCGTCAACGTCGCGACCGCCGTCCCTCAGAGAGGGCACTTTATCAAGGTCTGTGCTCATTGAGTATGTGCTACTAGATATACTGCTCACTATGTCACATCTAGCTGAGGAAGAACAAGATCGCAATGTCCGTCGGCAAAACGTACCACGCAAAATCAAGGCGACACGTAAAAAGTCCATGGATGAAGGTATATTGTTTACTTCACGTCATCATTGATCTACTAACTAGTTATATGTCCAGTTCATGATGGCGCGCAGGTCATAGCTTTTTGTTTCCCCAGTGCGATTTAATACTGACCATCTGATAGTTTTCATCTCAAACTATCAGCCTATCAAATGCCAGTGTCCCGGCTCATGGCCTGCTGGATTTGAGGCCCCGGTTTAACAGGGTCCCCCCACCAGACAAGCACAAGCGAGACCAATCCTCAAGCACGCTGGTTCAAAGCTCGAGACCCTCAAGCACGCACACGCCAGACCAATCTTCCCAGTCTGGTGGCTGGCGGGAGGATGCTCTAACAAAGGTGAGTTGGTTGTGCCGTACTTAACTTAATCTCTAGTGGATGCGCACTGATGCATGATTCATAAGGATTCTGGATTTATCAATCGTGGACACGTGTCCAATGATAACAGTGTAAGTAACATCAATGTCGTCTTGTTTCGTGCACTGACCATCGAGTTCAAGGTCCCATCGGCACCTCGCAAGTTGACGGTAGCTCGTGCAAAAGAGCTCATGCAACTTCGGCAGGCGCAGTCCGCCGTTACTACTCGAGGTGACTCGGACGATGACTTGGACCAGTCCGACGGCGAACAGAATCCCAGCAACAATTACGAAGATTACAACAACGAAGATTACATGGATTGTGATGACGTGTTCATGGATAGAGATGGGGAGGACAATGCTCACTGTAATGGTGAGTGATACTATCTTACTTGAACGCTCGCGCTGAATGATTTATCAGGTTTGCATAAGCGTCCACGATCACCCTCAGATAACGAGGGTGATAGCACTCTACAAAGAGATGCGCAAGTCCGAGGACTCACCCTCCCCACAGCAACAGCGTCTCCCACAGAAAATCCAGAAGAGTAAAGGCCGAGTTGCAGCGCGCGATTACGAGGTAGCTGTGCAGCAGCTAATCAAATTTTCCATTAGCTCGTTTTGCGCGCGGCTTGCTTCTGAGTATGCGTACCCAGACCGCATGACTCAAGTCTTGTGGGCGAAGGAGGCATGGAAGGAGGGATGTGCCGCTTATGAGATTGAGATGGGCTTCAATAGTGAGATCATTCAAATTGTAAGTGATTTATATATATATTAATTCACCTGCTGATCTCGTGCTTGAGATTACCCGTCGCACGTCACATCTGACCAGTCAGGTGAAAGGGAAGGTTCGCTCACTTGTCGAGAACATTTACGGCTTCGAGCATGGCAGTCGGGAGTCCGTCAAGTCCAGGAATCGCAGACTTGCCCGTCAGCTCAAGAGTAAATTTGGTCTGTGTTACCGGGTGAGTTCTTAGTGTCTTCGTTTATATAGTGTGCTTATACTTGGTTTTAAGAACCTCGGAGATGAGAAACACAAGGTCCCTCGCAGCGGGCTATTTAGGACGAAGTTGAATCAAAAAGCGGCCAATTTGCTCTGGTACAGTAACAAGAAGGACGAAGGGGTGATGTTCGACAAGCTATTTACTCTGTTTCCCATTCCTGCCTTGGCGTTGGTGTACACAGCGGTGAGTCACTTTTAGTTTTTTCGTTCCGGTATTAACAACCATTTTAGGCAGAATGTTGTGTCGACGAATGGGTTGACGGCGAGCGGATAGATATTAGTTTTTCGTGTGGCGAGTACAAGGAGGCTTATGACAAGCACCTTGCTAACCTCAAGAAATTCCATGTACGAACGAAGGACCACGGCATTCTCGATGGTATCCTGAAGGAGATCAACGACAATGGGAGGTAAGTGTTTTTTCATTATTAAAATCTCACAGATTTGCTGACGACGGTACAGAATCCACGCTAAGGTAGATCCGGCTGATGTCGGAGATGCAGACTGTCTCTCCGATGACGAAATTCACAATGCCATTCGCGAATACCAGCAGGGGAGTGGTGTGAATGAGACTGATGACGAGGATGAGGATTATGGTAGTCATTCTGAGCAGAACTGGATGCGAAGACGAGTAGAATAATAATAAATTATAAATGCATATCATTGATTCATTGTTCTCATTGGTTTGAGTGGTATGAACTAAGTTGCTTACTATTGGAGGCTATGTGGCACTACATAGCAGGGCTACATAGCTGATGCACGAGATACTGGATACAATGTAGCACAAATAATGATATAGCCTGAGGTATATAGCGCTATGTAGGGGGGGGGACCTGCAATGAGCCTACGAGCAGTATGTAGCCTATATAGCGCTATGTAGCACTTCGGTTTTTTCCTGATGTTATATGACGTTACAGCGACGATCCTTGTGTGGCATGTCATTACTTTGCTTATTCTACTGTCAGTGGTTGTTCCTCGTCCTCCATTTGTTCAGAAGCTGGTGTTCTTAATGATTCAGAAACCAGTATAGGCTGGCAAATGTGCGGAGACTTGTCAGGAAGAACTGGAACGCGTAGTAGATGAAGCGGCACCAACTCTTTTCTGAGCAGAGGAAGTGAGGCTCGCAACCGAGCGCAGATGGTTTCACGGTGTTCGTCCCGAGTGCCGCCCTTCCGATCAAGATATTCTTCGGATGCGGGCCCACCATGGTTATAGCCCGAACTTCATTCACCTTGCAGTTGTTGGTTCTGCTGGAGGTAGGAAGCCATTCTTCATCAATGCCGCCCATGATCCTGCTGCTGCTCGTACGCGATCCACGCCCAAACTTCTGGACAATTTGGTATGACAATCCTGGAGCCGGTACTCCAAACGTGCCTGATTCAAGTTGGCAGTATTTCAATGACATGGGCCTCTACATCTTCGATTGCATCCTCATCCACATTGACAATCGTGTATTGGACTCCAACCTTACCATCATCAGCGCCTGCGAGCAGTTCAATACTGTTGAGGCGTTAATTATTTACTCCAAGTCAGACCAACACATCAATAACATGGTGTACGACAGGATGCCAAGAGTTTTTGACCCTTTTGAATCCGACATCGATGAAGAGACACGTTCTCGTTTTCTGCAAATCAAATCAAATCTGAAGAATGGGGGGAAGTTCGTCGACGAATCACGCCAGAATGTGCGAATGAATCTCGAGGGCACTGGCAGGAACCTCTCCTAGGAATGTCTATATCATTTACAAGGACACCGTGCTTGCGGCACTGAGTAACTCACGCTCCTCAAAGACAATTGTTCGAGAATGTGAGCGTAAGCGTTTGCAGTCTGGGCGTTAAAAGTAAGTCAGATCGTCTTGCTCAATTGTCGATCAGATCGTTTAGTTTCTGCCCTAGGCCCGTCCTGAGCCCCCATTGACCACCCAAGTCTTGTATTAGTGCCAGATAATTACAGGGTTTCTCTTTTGTTTGCTTGTTTTGATCTGTGTTCTCATGTGTCGTCAGAACTTCTGCCCCCCCCCACCCCCAGTCTGGAGTTGTACATGATATCACATACTTATTTATTTTCGGTCTCGAATATCGGAAAGTGTCAATTTTTTTGTTACTTTGTAAACACATAGCTCCTACATCATTTTGAGTCGAAGGCACCACAATCAGAGGGGAGACTGATATATCATCTCTGGTATTAAAGATGAGGAAAGTAGCGTGAGGAATCTAATGAACAGTATTGTGAAACTGCACTTCCATTCCAGCCTTAAGGAGAAGTGTCAATCGTGTCAATCTGGTGTTCGGTGATTAACAACAGTCTCTTCTAATGACACGCATGGGAGTGGTGTCATTGTTCTCTCAGATTAGAAGTGGGAAAGAATGGAGTATGCAATACGGTATGACCTACACCTTTGAGTCATGGAAGTCGAGATCTTGGAACGTACAAGGATCGGAGGGGACCCTGGAGATAACAAGGTGATAAAATTACGAACATGACCCAAGTGTTTCACAGGCTGGTTTGTGTTCTAGAACTTCCAGTAATGCCCAACGACGAATGCAGTGAAGAGAAGAGCACACTGGCACTTGATTTGAACTCCTGATGCGGCAGTGATGGTCCGTCGGCTTGCATCCGACTTGAATGAAGCGGCACCAAGAATTTACGAGACCGTGACACGCATGGGGAAAATCGACTTGGAAGGTTGATTTTGAACGGGTACCTAACAGTCGCTACTTGGCTAGGAATGTGTCCTTGCGGAACAAGATCATCATCTGCATTTATCCGAGATATTATGTAATTAACTGTTCGCAGCGCGCAAATCGTCGGAGTCTTTCAGAAATCATCTTACCAGTGATGGGCGTTAGTGTCATGGTGTGGCGCGAACATGGCAGAATAGTGCAGACTCAGCATGCGCGAAGGCGGCAAACTTCGACTTAAGAATGACCAGGAAATGTACTTAACAAGCGATGGTCGAGCTCGTCTTTGCCACTCATGTAATTGGGACTTGCATTTCTCACGCCATAGAGAGCTGATCTACTTCGGAATGGTGACAGCATACTCGATCTTTGAATATGTAATCAAATCACCCAGCGGGCGGACCCCTAGTGACACAAGAACCCCATGGATGGGAGGCACCCGAGCAGCGAGGAATGATTGTGTCAATGCCTCAGCTCATTGACCCACCCCTAAGTTTAATGGTTTAGCTTCTTTAAGTCTAGTGTATTTCGGAATGGTAACATCACTCGTATAGAGAGCCGAAGTATTTCGGAATGGTAACAGGTCACACATCACTCACACAAGAACCATGGATGGGAGGAACCCGAGCAGCGAGGAATGATTGTGTCAATGCCTCAGCTCACACCGCTAAGTTTAATGGTTTAGCTTCTTCAAGTCTAGTCTTCATGATGATGTGTCATAGACACAGGGGAAAGAGGGGAGATGCAGTGGCATCCAATCTTCTAAGTGCCATTCAATTCCGCACAACAACGTCCCTGAAGATTTCTGGACTCTGAAGATCTGATAACAGCTGACTCGTATGATGGCATATGCCCGAAGCCGAGTGACTCGAGTCAAACCACTACAATGGTGATAGACCAACTCCGGCGCATCTGAATCATTATGGCACTTCAGGCAGGTATAAAGGTCGTAGCATTTCTTGTTATTCTATCAACAACTCTCTCTCACACCTAGCCACTCAATAACTCAGACCTCACTGCACCATCATGAGCGAGTCCGCCGACTTCACTGACTTCAACGGCCCAAGGGCGGGCGGTTACAAGATCCAGAATGTCTTTTACAGTACCCAGTATGCCGACTTGGCACGCGGTAGCCCTATTGTTGGCACTCCCATCACTGGATATCATGACGATACCTCGGTAGAAGGGCAGCAGAACTGCACCGTATGTGTCCATCATTACGATGCATTCTATACTTACCATCACCATAGTTCATGATATCATACACGGGCGGAACCAATGACCTTGTGACATTCATGAATCCAAAGAGCCAGAGTTATGCCACGGCCAATGCACTGGTTGGTCTGTCTGGCGTTTGATAAATGCAGATCGCTAACAGCATGAAATAATAGAAAAAGAAGCTTGAAGGCAATGGCAATCCCGAGGTGTTCAAATTGATCGAGTCCCCATCGTCCAGGGGCGAATACATGTGAGTAGTGATGGTCTTCTGTCCACAGGTACTGAAAACTCGTTCGTCTCCTATTTCTACAGCATATGCATGGAAAACTCTGACTATGTGTGGTACCTTGATAGCAACGAGGACAGCACCCAGGTATGATTTCATCAGCGATTCTTTTGTTTGTTGGCTTTAATAGCAACATCACTCTAGATTAGGCTTGCTGCGTCTCCTTCTGAGACGGACAAGAGGCAATTCTGGAAATTTATGTAGCGGGAATAAGTCGTTCAGGCAGGGGGAGAACTCGTTGCTTTTCAAGTTGGTCGCCTGTGAAATATTGTACTCGTTAGCCAGATCCCAGGAATAAATGTTTTGTTACGTGCTGTCTGAATACCCTGGAGTCCTGGTGCATACTGACACCGACACTTCACAGAAATCCGCGAAAGTAGCACAACCAAGGTTGGGGGATGCATGCGAGGTTCAGAGCGTCCTCCATAACTCGCAGGCAACCGAAGTTACCTTTCACGCCCCGGAAGGCGCCGAGTTGTGATACCCACTAAAACCCTGTCTCGGTGGAAGATCGACAGCACAAAATTGTTGGTCCGTATGGTACTGTCCCTAAGGAAGACTGTGTTTAGTGTATTACCACTACTCAACTAGGCTTTGACCCAGCTTCTTGAACCAATCTCTCCCAGCCTCCCACGAAACCCTCGCCGCCTCCACCCCATCAAGCGAATGTGATTCCCCCTTAAACCACATCTCCACGCTCCTCTCCCTGCCCTTAAGTGCATGATAAAACCTCAACCCCTGCGCCGGTACCACACACAAATCGTCTTCTCCAATCAACAACAACACAGGCACGCGTACATAATCCACGTGCGCAATGGGCGACGCTTCGAATAGTGTTTGGAACGTAGCGGGTGTCATCAGTGAGTCTGGTGTGAACTGGAGCCCTAATTCGGCGCAGGCCCAGTCAGGGATGTCAGATGCTGCTAGTTCGCCCGCGCTAATCACGGGGTTGCGCATCACTGCTGCATTGAATAAGGTTGGGTATTGGCCTATCACTGTGTGTGAGTGTCAGTGTGAAAAGGGTGTTGTTTATATTTTTTGGAGGAGTCTTACGGTGCGTGGCGAGGGATACCGCCGTGACTTCCACCTTGGACGACTTGTCGTCCATGCTCTGAGATACCGAGTCGGATGAGCTCGTTGACGATCTCTAAGACGTCTTGTACGTCCATTGTTCCGCAGTTCCCGAGGAGTTTTTGGATGGATTTCTCGCCGAATCCCATGGAGCCGGTATAGTTGGGAAGGGAGAGGGTATCTGCGAGTATGTAAGTGATCGGTAGTCCCGAAGTTGGCCTTTTTTTTTTTCTTTTTTGAGTCTAATTTATGTCTTGTTGGGGTAAGCTACCATATGTAAGACATTGCTAACTAGGAGAGGGGAACACCTGTGTTCCCCACCGCGTTGGCAGGGACTTACATCCTTCTAGGGCTAGTGCAGCAGTAGCTGGAGAGAATGCTGTTGTCGATGATGCATGGGGTCCTCCATGTGGAATGGTAACGCAAATGGGTTTCGGGCCAGATGTCGTGGAAGCTTTCTTCGACTGAATAACAAGAGTCTCTGTTGGAGGACATGCACCGATGGGTATGGCCGACGCAGTGAGATCGCTGAGCGCTTTCTCGGCTGAGGGACATGATTAGAGTTGGCAAGAGCCCAAACTGACTTGAACGTACTTGCGAAAGATATCGTTGGCTTATCTAGGACTTTCCAATTGAGGTTGTCATGTTGATCAAAGTATCCTGGTAATACCTCGGATGGGGTAGTAGGCGTGCTCCTTGAACAGATGAACCGCGTCTTGTCGTCTGTAGCATGTAAGCTCCAACTATACAAAGGTTCATCATCGTGTATTTTTGTCTCGTCTGAAATTGCTCCAGATTCTGTATTAATAAAGATGATGGTTGCACGAGAGCGCCATAAAGATTGGAGCACGATGTAGATACGGCCTCCATGATGCAAAAACGGGCTGGAGGACATGTTATACTCAGGATATAGACCTGGAAAGTCATTTTCGGGGGTAGGCTCCATTATGGTGTCCACAAGGACCTTGTTGGTACCTGTGGTTAGGTCGCAAGATTCCAGAGAAACGCAAGATGCATGAGGACCGCCGACGGGATTTGAGAACCAGAAGAGTTTAATGGGCGTCTGATTGTCATCGTATAACACACGAGGTGAACAGCAAGACTGTTCTGGTGGAGTCAGCTTCAATGAATTGCAAGAGATTTTAGTGCCAAAAGGTGTCCCTTGCACGGTTGCTGACTCGGAAAGTTTGATCTCCCATATGCCCATAGGACGATTGAAACACCACTTGACCCCCAGTAGTCGGCCGTCTTTGGTGTGTTCGTGTCCACTGGCGTAGATGACATCTTCCGTCGCAAAAGTAGCTTGGCCGAATAGGACGGGTACTCAATTGGGTACTAGGTTGTGCCAATGAAAGGGGCCAGGGCAAAGAGCAACATGTTTTGCTTAGCAGCCTTGGTGAAAGCTGTGGACCTTGTCCAGCGAAATAGGAAAATGGTGGATCTTTTCTTTGTGCGAGATCTTTCACCAAAGTGCGGGGTGTATCTATATTTGGGGTAAGGATCATCTGAACGATCATCATCGCTGTTGACGTTTGCTTCGGCCGTATATAGAAGGAGCTCTCCCAGCTCGTCCCCCCTCCGACACATCACGTGACTTACCCGCCGGCATCCAAAAAAGGCTATGATGGTTTATTTTCTCGTCCTCAAGTCCCTCTCAGTCGAAGACAATCATGATTGTCCTAATGGACTTTGTACAATTCAGAAGACACGCATTTACCAAAGGTATAGCCAAGAACGGCTCCTTGATAGATTGAGGAGTCCAACTCGTCAAGGGAGACCTGGTCTACCTGTCGACAGTGAATCTATCCCTGCCCAAAGGCCGAGCACGCAAACTTGCTCCCAAATTCGTGGGCCCCTTCAATATTTTACAGGACTACAAGAATAATGCCTTCCTGTTGGATCTTCCCCCCGAGTTGAAACAACGGGGAATCCACCCGGCTTTTCATGCCAGCCTCCTGCGGCTGCACGTTCCCAACGACGATCGTCGCTTCCCAGGCCGGCAGCTCAATCAACTCGCGGACATCGGTACTCCCGAGGAATGGTTGGTGGCTCGTGTCACTGACCATCATGGCCAGGGTGGCAGTGCCCTCTTCAAAGTGGAGTACACCACTGGTGACTTCGTGTGGCTTCCCTACCACTCCGTCTCCCGTCTTGAGGCCGTGGGCCAGTACTTAGAGGCCCTGGGAGTGCCTGGTATCCTCCACCTCCCCAGAAAGATCTCGCCGGTCCCACCCAATATTGGGGTTGCCGCAGTGAGTAATCCATCTGAAACTAGTGATATTGTCTTCACTATGGTTGACAGGTTATTGGCCGAACTACCCGGTATCCCCTGCCCCTTAAAAACCAAGGATAGCAGGTCGCACTCCCCATCCTGTCCTTCACTCCCTTGCCCTATGGTTGCCCCCCATACCATTCCCCCCTCGTCTGACGCTATGAACGTCGACGGACCCACCCCCCCTGGCTCTGAACCAGGGGAAATCCCCCACCAGGACGTCTCACACCCCCCGCGCTCTCCACATTCCCGTGGAGGGCGGGGCAGGCGACGCAGGGGGCGGAGTGGGCCTCAATACCACCCTCCGTGTCGTGAGTCTAACTCCGACGCGATGAACGCATTCTCCCGCTTCTTCCGCGCTGAAGCTCTCGCCAAAGAGCTTGCCATCAGGAAGGACGCGTATGCCTTTGACGCGTTGGTCAAGGCTGATAGGGAGGCGGAACGCACGGAGCATCGTCAGCGCGTTCGACACCTGACCCTGGACAACAGAGGGCCACGACGCCAACCACAGCACACTCACTTTCACCCATCCCCACCAAGGCACCAGCCCACGCAGCTCACTGCTCCCCAGATCATCGCGGCTGCATCTGCATCTACGCCCAGCACCCTTCCCCTGATCCCCAGTCCCCCTGCCCAGCCTGTTGACCCAGGCCGTGATGTCCTGGACATCATAGCCGCGTCTGAGCAATTGGACCTGGAGCGCGATGACTGCCTCCATGGTGAGGTGAATGAAGTCTTCTTCAGTAGAGTCCTCGTTGTTAGCTTACTCCTGACAAATGTCCTAACACTAGCATTTTCGCTAGCTATGGTGAATCGACTCCAGATGCATTTGTTACACTACCTGTATTTATTGTAAACTAACATAAGGTACAAATAGGTACAAAAATGATCGTATGTAAGTGCGCGACATTGCGACGTATGGTACCTGACTGCGCTCGAAATGACTATGAAACAAATAAATCCAACACTAGCGGCCATGAACTCCATGGCCCATGGGCATCGCCTCCTCCTCCTAGGAGCTCTCGCATACTAAAATTGTGGGTCTCCACGTGGAGGCCCGGAGGGCGTATGTAACGCTCGACTTTCCACAAAAGCCAATAGTACGGATATCGTACCTAACGTCCAATATCCGTACCCGGCACCTCCCCTTCCCACTTAGCCCCTAGTCACCTAGTCTCATTAGCACTTTCTTTATTCACTTTTGTTCCTACTTCACCCGAGCCTCTCCTCCCCTATATAAGCTAGTTTACATAGTACAGGAGAGGTAGTTGATCCTTCTACCCCCCTTTGAGAAACAGAGGTTTAGTTCTGACAGTTTACTCAGACTCTCTTAAGTTCTCGCCTCGAAATTCAACTCGTCTCGTGTGAACGTTTTACAAACGCCACACCTTTATACCTTGCTGAAAGCTCCATTAGGTTCCAGATGCCGAAGTCAGCATCGCGCTTCGTCCGAGTCTCAGTCCTGGGTGACGACTGACTTGGCTTCGGGAACATCGCACGCCGGATTCCACTGGAGCCTTCTTCATTACAGTTCGTCATGTGCTTCTATTAGTCGTTGGGCCTATTCATCTTTCTTTGACACTCCGATATCTCCACACGACTTGGCCGCTACGTTACGTAGAGAATATCTAACTCTCCACCATCCCCATTTCAAACGAGGGTACAAGTCAGGCAATCACAGAAGCAGCTTATCGGGGGTGATAACACCTTCCATGCATGCTGTCATTGACCAGAGATCCAATCACGAAACTTGAACAATTGCTCGACATTTGTCAAGAGGTTTTGTCCGCATCACCCCATCTGTGCTTGTGTCACATCAGTCAGGGTCGCCATTGTATTTCCGTTCAAGCCATTATGCGAGGCGAAGCCACGACCGGGATAGACAATCATGGTTCGAAAAATTGTTCTGTTTTGGAGGTCAATGGCGGCCTGTGTTGTGCCAACAAGGAAAAACCATAGGTCTGACCGTCTGGTTAAGGTGGACTACCAGGACCGTCAGGCCCCACTGGCCACCCCAATCATTGTGATCTGAGAGTGCGATTGAGTTGGTCCTGTAAGGGGATGCAGATTCTGACATCTTACGTACAGACTTGATCATAACTCCCGAGGTCGTTTCCGAGAAACAGCAAGAATTTATGGAAAAGGCACGGCGATCAATATGCAAGATCAATTTCTTTCTTTCTTTTTTTTTTTTTTGGGGGGGGCACTGGTAAGGTTGTTTTCGACTGTGGTACATCCATTTCTGTGGTTCTTGTGCCACCGCTCAGCGAGTCATTTTGAAATGCTCCAAGATGCCCGAAATTTCTCTGGAGAGAAGGCGCAGGATCTGGATGACCCCCTTTACTACTGTGGTACATACATTTCTGTGGTTCCAGATCCAAACCATGTCTGCTTCCGCCTGGTCCTGGACTCCCTCCCACTGACCCCCTCGCGAGTCGCACCTTTCCAGCTCTGAAAGAGCTTGTCTCGCCCTCCGACACCCTACAACATTTTCCCTGCACCTCCCCGCACGATTCTCGACTCCTCTCGCACCTCCTCTATCCTCTCGCATCTTCCCCTACATATTTACTTCTTCTTGCGCCCTTCAATAGTACTGCACCACCACCATTATCTCTGTAGCCACATGCAGCTACTACCGATGACTACCCAAAGCATACCTCACTGTGCCATCAACCAGATGGCCCACATCAAACCATTTATTTGACAGTTACACCTAACTTATAGGCGGCGGAGTCTTGCGGGTCTATACAGGTTTCCACTATGAATTGTAGATACATGAACCACTTGATGTTTTCGAAACGCCAGAAACCCATGGGAGCGTAGTACTATTCTCGACCTCTCCCTCTCAAATTAATTGCATTTAATTGGTTTGATTTCTGAGTGAAACCATTCATCTATAACTCGACCGTCCTTCGAACTTCTTCAACTTTGAGCGTTCAACACAGTCACAGTCATCAGTTCAGACCGTTAGTTAACTTAGTCCGACCTGTCTGGCTTTTTGTTTTGGATGTGACTATTTTTGCAACTACCTTACTTATGAAAAGGTTCAATTTCGGTATTGTCCATAGGCTACAGTCTAAAATGCGACCTTACCAGGCACCCAAAAGGAAAGTCAGAAATTAATCTTCCATGTTGATCGCCGTGCCTTTTCCGTAAATTCTTGCTGTTGCTCGGACGCGACCTCGGGAGTTATGATTAAGCCTGCATGGAAGATGTCAGAATCTACTACTCATCCCCTTACAGGACCAACTCAATTGCACTTTCAGATCAGAATGGTGGGGATGGCCAATGGTGTAAGAGTGGGTCTCATGGACCACGTTCGCCGCATGATATCTGACGCGACTGAGTGCTCTGAGTCTTGACGGTCCTGCCTTTCTCCCCTAGCAAGACGGTAGGACATATAGTCGTTCCTTGCTGTGACCACGCGGGCTGCTATTGATCTACAACAGAACAATTGTTCGAATCGTGATGGGCTATCTCTGTCGTGGCTTCCCCCCGATCGATGACTCAGATGCCCCACCGGTAGGACGTGATTGCGACCCTGTCTGATGTGACACAAAACACATGAATGGGGTGATGCGGACAGAATACCTTGACAAATACCAAATCGTTCTCAAGTTGCTTATAGGATCTCTGGTCTATGACAGCCTGCATGGAAGACGTCATCACCCCTGATAGGCTGATTCGGTGATTGCCTCACTTGTATTCTCTGCATAACGTAGCGGCCAAGTCATGTGGAGATATCGGAGTGTCAAAGAAAGATGAATAGGAGGCGGCCCAACGACTAATAGAAGCACATGACGAACTGTAATGAAGAAGGCTCCAGTGGAATCCGGCGTGCGATGTTCCCGAAGCCAAGTCAGTCGTCACCCAGGACTGAGACTCGGACGAAGCGCGATGCTGACTTCGGCATCTGGAACCTAATGGAGCTTTCAGCAAGGTATAAAAGTCGCAGCATGTCCCGCCATTAGTTCCCACCAACCAACCAACTTCAACAATCCTCTCTCACTCAATACTCAGCAGAATCAATCATGAGTAACATGATCCCCAGCGGCAATTACGTGATCCAAAACGTGTTGTACAGCGAAAGGTATACTGCCATGGCAGGACCTGACAACAACTCCGAGGTTGTAGGCCATGATGTTCCCAATACCGTACGCGCACACCGCAACAGCGACATGCTTTCCGTGCTAATCAATGCCCGTAGATCAAGGTTGATGTCCTGGACTTGATTTCTCATCTTGCGACCCTCTATGATACGAACAAAGGGAAGTATATTACCATTGAAAACGTGAGTCTATCTGGTGTTGAGATATGCGAGATTACTCACAGCATCAAATGATAGGGCCTAGTCGTAGGCAGGGACGAGCCTCAGGTGCTCCAGTTGTCCTCGGAGGACGGTGAAAACTTTACGTGAGTATGATCTTCGGTTCCAACGGCACCGAGAATTGATTCGTCCCGCAGCATCCATGAGCAAGACATCAACTTGGTGGGCCAACTCCCAGATGGCGGAAACTGGACCCCGGTTTGTTTTTCATCAGTGACCTTTGATCGATGTATGACCGATATTACTCCAGGTCATTGCTGCTCCAGCCCCTCACCCGGGCGTTGAGGGCTCCACGAGGAAGTACTGGAAGTTCGTGCCGGCGTAATAAGATGTCTTGGAATGCAAGGATACCTACTGGTAGTTTCTGTTGCTTTAACTCGTCTCAGTCGGAGAATGCTTGTACTACTGATTAGCTCACGGTCGCGATGTACTATGCAAAGACATGTTTGTGACTTTCCTTGGCTGGATGACGAGGTATCCGATGGTAGCGCGAGGTTATAAACTTCAAGCCACGAAACATATTGAGTCCGCTACTGGTATGCTCTGCAGTCGCGAGTGCTTTCGTGGCTCCTCAGAACCTGGCTGGACGGTCGAACTGTTTGATGAGGCCGAACTAGAGCTGACAGCATGAGGTCGTGAAAGGATGCATGATAGCAGTGCGGAATAACACACTGGGCATAGCGGCCGTGAAAACTTTGTTCGACCATTGCGAGATTGTGATGCAAATCTGCTGCTGATAGCACATCCCAGCAATCACTTGCGAGGTAAAGATGAAATATCAGCAATGTTCAACTGACGTGGAGACGGAGAAATGGTGGTATGAATATATACTTGAACACGGAGATGAGGAGAAGAGCTTATCGATATTGTGAGTGATCTTGGGACAAAATAGTCAGTGCCAGATAGGACAGGGGCTGTAGCGTACCGAACAACCAAAAAGTTCTGGGACGCATCTACTCTTGCAATGGAGACAAGGTCAGTCTGATCAACCGTGTACCAGTCGCATTAGGCCTGGGGTTTGATGACAGGATTCCGCGCTCATACCAGACGCATGCTTCCCCAGAGAGTGCCAGTGACTGTTCGTGGGTAAAACGTATCGCCACTGCAAGCGAGGACCAAGCACAAGACACATGGTGTTGTATCCTCCATTCTTCTATTCGCAATCTGTGTCAGCGCTCAGGTCTGAGGTTGCATCTATTTTAGGGTATTTATCTCCCTGCAACATACACCCCGAACTTGGCTATTGCGGTGGTTCGGAGACCCTCACCCCCTCTAACATGGTAGTACTATCCTCCTTCACAACTTCTCATCTATGCGCGCGTCTGTGACTGGAAAGTCGCTGTATCCTTTGGGTGTGAGATCACCGACCATGTAGAATGTTGCATGATCGGGTTTTTCCAGCGGGAGATCGTACTTGATGCGGATCGGGAGGTCAGGCTGTTGGAAGGTTTAGGATACGAGGACAGAATCAGACGCAAGAGGAGGTAGATGTCAGCAAGACAGCACACACGCAAGGAAAATGTACAACTTGAAGAAGAACGAACACGGATCTTCACAAGAATGGAACAAGCTCAAAGGACTCACGTTCGGGATAAACAACCTTCCAAACGCCACCAAACCCCCCTTCTCCTGCGCGGTGTCGATTGCGGTCTGTCGTGTGTGCCCACCTGCACTGATAAACACTCGGTTCTTGCCCTCCTCGCACCATATCTCGCGCAAGAAATCGATGTCACTGTCCGGTGGTATATCCGCATCCACAATCCCACCGATGCCTGGCTCGCAGACATGGAGGTAGGCGAGGTCGTACTTCCGAAGCTGGCTTACGAGGTAAGAGAATTGTGGCTTAGGGTCGGGGAGACCCATGTCTAATAAGGGTGAGTCCAGCGCGAAATAGGGACGGAAAAAGCATGCACCTTGAAACGGACTCCATGGACTCAGCCTCAGGCTGACCCTCTCAGCCCCAAGCTCTTTCACCAGAGCATCCACAACCTCGATCATGAACCTCGCTCTCTTCTCGATACTTCCACCCCACCCGTCCTCCCGGATATTACTCACCTCTTGCAAGAACTGGTCGGGAAGGTATCCGTTTGCGCCATGAAGTTCAACACCATCGAAGCCTGCTGCGACGGCGTTCCTGGCGGCGGTGACATAAGTTTCGATGAATTCCTTTATTTCCGGCTCTGTGAGGGCGTGCGGGACAGGTGTAGGCCTTCTGGAGAGTGGGATAGGTGAGGCAGAGACAAGCGGAGCACCACACTCCTTGGCGAGGACATCTGGATATGCTGCCCTCCCAAGTGCCCATAACTGACAAAAGATAAAGCTCCCCTTCTCATGTACGGCATCTGTGACCTCCTTCCATCCTGCGACTTGTTCCTCCGTACAGATGCCAGGGACGAAGTCACACCCGCCAGCAGCCGGGGAGATGAAGGTGGCCTCTGTGATGACGAGGGTTCCGGGGACGGATGCGCGTTGGGAATAATAAGCGGCTGCGTAGGGTCCGGGGACATGGTTAGGATAGGTGCGACAACGGGTGAGGGGGGAGAGGACGATGCGGTGGCTGAGGTCCATGTGCCCCACCTTGATGGGGTTGAAGAGTGCGACTGTCATCGTGGGCTAGTGTGTTTGGGTAGTTTGACCATGAGCTCGACAGGTGCATTTTATACTAAGTGATTGTGAGATATATCCACCGTCCTAGTGAGCTGGCATTAAGTGAACTGATCGACTGAAACTTTGGTGGCGACGTTGATCGGAGCACGTGATGCTACTGAACCCGATTTCTTCCTCCTCCAATGAACTTAATTTTCAGCTTAAAAGCTAGATACTCCGGATCTGAATCATGGCCCATCTGTTGTCAATACATCGTATTTTTTTAACCAGCGCCCTCAGTCATAACGCTTGGCCAGGTGCACATGCTAGTTGCCAATATCACTTGCTTTGCCAATCATCCTCCCTTATCACCCACGGTGTGATTCAAGGCTCTAGTCATGATTGTATATACCGTGGGAAGTAATATTTTTTCCCCTACTGCCAGCAATCTCATGAGCAATATTTGAGCTGCAATCTGAAAGTGATATGAATCCAAAGTCGTAATAATTTTGATTGTACTCCAGCAGTAGTTGTCCCTGCCCACGCTTCAAAGGGTTCATTCAATGGACACGAGGCTGCCTCCCTGATTCGCACGACGTGACTAAAAATCGTCCTAAAACTTTATTCAATACCCCATCATGGATTGGTGACCGAGGGGGAGTCGTGGGAGGTTGCTGTAAATCAGTTCTGGTGGATTTAGAATTCACACCTCATCTATAGACAAAGAAATGAGTTATATATGTACATGTACACACAACACAAAATACATTCCGCACTACGCTCAAGAAATCCGTGGATCCTACTAGTCAGCAAAGTGTGTACAGGCATGATTCTCAACCACACCCCAATTGAAAAATCTAGTCCATCTCACTCGGACAGGAGCGTGGTACCCAACCATTAACGGAAGTGCAGTACGACTCGGTAATAGCGTCGGACTGGGCTGCGGACTGGTACCCAACCCTGATCCGTCCCATTTGCGTGCGCTTGTGCATACAGGCCTGATACTGTCCTTAACCACTGCATTACACACATCGGTCTAATTGCCGCCAGAGGACCGCCTAAGCTGTGGACTTGTTTGTAAAGTAGTACACGCGTATCTGCACATTTACGAAAATATCGCTCAGGAAAGCATTCAGAGACACACTTGTCTGATCGAGGTCGCTCCAGGCAAATACCTGCAACAGGGGAGGTAGAGGAAGCTGTCGGTCCGATGGTAATATTGTGGTCCGTTGTAGTTGAGAGAGTTTGCATCTGACATGGAGAGTTGGCGAAATCTGGTTGTCGGGATTATAGTGCACGAAAGTGTGCCATTGAGGATTGTTCTCGCAGATGACTGGAGCCATATAGGGAGCTCCGAGGGCAAAAAATTGTTGAACATCTTTAGGCTCTGTATCAAACGAGTTGAACTCCACGGGTATGGTCTCACTCGAAGTGTCCTGACCTTGGTTGTATCACGTGGGGGCAATACTGGAAAACCAGCAGACTTTTATGTGCTATCGAGAAGATCGTGTCAAATCCACCCAAAAACAGGGGTAAGTATGAACACCCCAAGAAACTATCTTGAACGAAGAAATCATCATAACCAGAAGTCCTGTAAAATAGACTTAGCATCGTATGAGATATGATCAAAGAACAAAGAACTACCTCGATCTCACTCATGCAATGGGCTTCAGCTGAAATGTGCGACGTCAGCCTGTCCATTGACCGACGCTATCAGCGCGAAATTCAGGACAAACGGATGTCGGCGAGGATAGTAATGTTACTCTCAAAAATCCGATTAAGAACATCATATTAGTGGAGAAACAAGTCAGAGAATGAATAAAAACAACTTGAAGTTGTTATGCGATACGAGCACTGGAACCACTGAATTTCACGAGCTGAAATTAGCTGGTGCCGGTTCATAGGGAACGAATTGGGGCGAGCACCGATGGAGGTTCGCGGGTTACACAGCCAAAAAAAGGCTGACACTAATATGCTTGAAGCTAAGACACTGTATGTGAGCGCCGTCAGTCTGTGGGACTTGAAAATTTATAATCATGCCTCAGTTCGGATCGAAGAACACCAGGTTGCGACATGTGCGAAGACCAGGGTCGGACGGCTTTAGGTTTGATCTCATAGACCCGATTCTGTGCTGGTGGCAGAGAACAAAGAACAACATGAAGTTACGCAGAGAGTCGCCGGAATCACCAGACCTCGCTAAATTTCGCGAAGTGGAATTAACTGGCGCCAATTCCTAGGGGGAAGTTATAAGCGCCGATGGAGATTCGCAGACAAATTACGGATTGTACCGGTAAAAGAGTTGACGCTGGTATGCCTTCTCCAGAGCTAATGTTAGTACCAGCCCCACATCAATTTGACTTTCGTTCGTTGATCTCAGACTGATCATACCTGAGTCCGCGTTTGCCCAGATCCTGTCTGCCAACATCATGACATCGACTGCGACTCTACGGCTGCCAATTTTTAAGAGTTCCGTCGATCGGACTTGTGGTTGATTGCATTGTCTGCGGTGTTGTTGTCTCGCTCACGATCTGTCAGAGTGATGACAACAGCGATGCAGGCAAGCCGATGCGGCGAAGGTAAGTGCCCTGTGGTGTCGTACTGCAGGGTGTTGATATCTGTGCAGGAATTTTGACTGGCCTGAACTTTCCTGCCGGACCCTGCAAGGACCCTGAGTCATTGAGTCAGAAGGGTTGACGTTGTGGCTTTCCTCCTCGGCGAACGCCAGAGGATGTCCGACTCCTCCCGTCCGGCTCTATCCGGCTCACTGTGATTTTTGCAGCTTCTAATGTCCTACCGCCGTGAAGGTGCCAACCGCCCACGACTTTGCAAATTACTAGATTCAGTGGTACGTCTTCCTACGTCTTCTCACTATTACTACTTGGTCTGATGGACTTCTCGGATTCTACAGCCATGTTACTCACTTAAAATTGAAACTTATACACACGCCATCGAAGGATGACAATCATTGGGTTCGTTTTTGTAATATGATTCCCGCAGTGTAGGTATTGCTTCTGTTGCCACGGAGTTCGGGACAAATGTTTTTCCGTCATCGAGTATGAAGGAGGATGAATGACTTATGCGATACAAAGCGGATACCGCGTCGTTACAATGGTTCCAACTTCAAGGTTGCTTGCAGCCGCTCGTCAACGTGAATTAAAATGCATGGGATTGAATCATTGTCCTTTCAGGGCCCTAGTAGGCCACATCGGTGAGTCAGACGTCGAACTCGGGGTTTTACATTCCCTGACTTTGTGGCTAGTCTCTCGTAGGCGGGCCATAAAAGCAAGAAGACAGCTGTTCCTTCTGTATTAGCACAATAGGGGATAGTCCCGATTTCGAAGACATATGCCTTTTTCTCTGGATGCCTCCATGATCTTCTAGTCGTCAATTGCAATCTCACATTCTAGCCCTAGAGGTCACTAGGCCGCCTCCTTTCCTCAAGGGTACCCAGCTGTTCGAGTGACTCCGGCGGAGCAGGTAGCAGCCGGAATGAACAATGTCAACTCGGATCTCTCGCATCATACATTTCAGTAATTTATGATTCTTCTTTTGGGACTGATTTCTTAGCGCCCAGCACTCGGCTCTCATCTTATGGTAAACCCCATTACCGGAATCTGACGCGTTCAATTCCCATGGAGTACGTGGCTAGCCTAGAGCGGCATAAGAAATCAAACAAAACCAGTGCGTGATTGTTGATAATAACCTTCTTATAAGACACAGGTGCGCGAAGGCGGGCATGTTACGTTCATGTCTATCCCAAAAGGCATCGCATTGATAACTGGGTCTGCGCAGGGAATAGGCCGTGGCATCGCCCTGCGGCTTGCACGGGATGGTTTCGACGTCGCTCTCAACGACTTACCCAACAAGGATGCTAAGTTGGATTTGGTAGCGACTGAAATTAAAAGTTTAGGGAGACGAGTCTGCGTCATTCCCGCTGACGTGAGGGTCGACAGAGAAGTCAAAGAGATGGTCGACAATGCTGTTACCAAGCTTGGTGGATTGGACGTCGTTAGTCACCCTTCTCATCTCACTGCTCAATACGTGTGTTCACTGAATATTAATGTGTGCAGATGGTTGCTAATGCCGGAGTACTGACGTTTGCCTCGCTTCTATCAAGTACGATTTCAGCCGAGTCGACAATTGACGATTTCTCAACGTCATCCACTAGCAACTGTTGAGACATGGGACCGGATTTTCTCAGTAAACGCCCGTGGAACTTTTCTGTGCTACAAGTATGCTGCCATGCAGATGATTGAACAGGGTCGTGGTGGTCGAATCATTGGTGCGAGCTCGCTCGGGGGCAAAATCGGTGCGTCATGAATATGAGTTTGCACGAGTATTTTTATCCAGACAACTGGACAGGCTTTCCCTACAATTCCTCGTATGGAGCGAGCAAATTTGCAATTCGAGGGCTTACTCAAGTTGCAGGTAAATGTTAAGATACTCGCATGGGCAGCCTTTGATAAAGGCCGCTTGACAGCTCTTGAGCTTGGCCAACATGGTATTACTGTAAATGCATATGCTCCTGGCGGGATAGAGACTCCAATGGGTAAGTTTGAACCAATTTCCGCTTTCGTAGCTGATTCCTAGCCAGCCGAGAGTATGATGGATGAGTCTGGGAACGTGGATTTGGCAAAAATTTTCGACGATCCTGTCTCAAGGAAGTGGGTGGTAGCGGTAAGTATAGCCAGATATGAATACCTGCTTTCCTCACAACCTCGATAAGTTACTTGAGAATGTTCCTATCAAGCACGCGGGACAGCCCGAAGATATAGCTAGCATTGTAAGCTACCTCGCATCGAAGGAAGCGCACTTCATTACCGGTAAACTCATAGCTTCATTGAGCCTGTCTTTTGCTCACGTACCATATAATTTTTCCAGGTCAATGTGTAGGTCAAGTTGGTCCGTTGCACACAGCTAATCTGATTTTCTTCCCAGATTTCTGTCGATGGAGGAATCAGCATGAACTGAGAAGGCCAAGTAAATGATTATGTTCTTACTTCTCGCAGATCCTATGATGTGATTACAATATTAACTCCAGTATTTCCCTCCGCTTCGAGTATTGGCAAGTGGCGTTGTTTGCCCATGTCCCCAGTGCTAGCCAAATGGAACCAAGTCTAAGAATCTTCGAGTGGAGTCCCTATGAACATACATCTATTTGGACGAGCCTATGTAACATGGCCAGTGCCCCATCCAGACAGAATGGCATGCGCAGTAATGTGATTTTGTGATTCCAAATGTCCGAACTCACCCTCAGTGCGATCCATGAGAGAACAAAGGGAGCGATGGGTAGCTGGGCGGTGGCGTGATCCTGGTTTGATTCAACGAGTAAGGCGTGAATTGACTGTACGGAGTTATATATTCCCATAGTTCGTCGCATCAGGTGCAGACAGCAGTTGGGTACGAGGGTACTCCAGACGATATCGCAAGTATTGTTCCTACCTCGCGTCAGAGGATGCCAACTTTATAACTGGAAAGTTTCCGAGTCCAAGCCCATGTAGAAGTTTAGTGCTTATAGGATACCTAATGTTATTAGGGAAGAGCATAGGTGCACCAGCACTAGATTGGAATCTGGTCAATCCTTGGGTTTATTCTATTGACACAGATTTCTGCGGATGAAGGAATCTTCTTCGATTAGAAAGTTTGAGGCGATATGGTGGGAGACAAGTTGTAGTACTTCAAGTTGTACTGGTTTAAGGCTGAGTCACAGTGTGATCCCGTGACTCATCCGAAATCTATTGATCGTATGATCTCGTCGTATGATCGGCTTTAGCGTCGGACTCTCGATAAAGATTAGATATGGACTAGCCCGTACTGCCAACGCCGCTGTTCTCCTCTGCTCGACACCGTCGTCTCTGAATCTTGATCTTCTCTTTTCCACCTTATATCTCGACTTCCATTCGATATGCCTCGCCAGTTCTTCGTCGGTGGAAATTTCAAGATGAACCCTACCTCGCAGGGTCAATTGGATTCTATCATCAGTGTCCTTAACTCTGCTGATCTGGACAGCACGACTGGCGCGTATTTTTTTTTGTATTTACGAGACCTTCAGCTCACAGACTACTGTAGAGATCGTCGTTGCGCCTCCGTCGCTTTATCTCATCCCACTTAAACAGACGGTGCGACAGGAAATACAGCTCTCTGCTCAAAACTGCTTCTACAAAGAGTCGGGAGCATTTACTGGTGAAATCAGGTAAGTTGACAGAACGTCTGAGTTGGTTTAATCTTGAACTATTATCATTAGTCCTGCGCAACTTGTCGACTCCAATATCCCCTACGTGATTCTAGGTGAGTGGTTTATCAACTTGATAGATCTCAGTTAAATGCTTTCAGGCCACTCTGAACGCCGGTCCATTTTCCATGAAACGTCTGAAATCGTCGCCAAGAAGACTGTGGCTGCCTTGACTGCGACGTTGAAGGTCATCTTTTGCGTCGGCGAAACCCTTGAGGAGCGTGAAGCAGGCCTGACTACAGAAGTCGTTCAGAACCAGTTGCAGGCCGCTGTCAGTCATTTGCAGGTGACCGACTGGAGGTGCGAACTTGTATAATCGTGCTGTGCCGTGCTGATTGATAACGTTTCAGCTGTGTTGTGATCGCATACGAACCCGTGTGGGCGATTGGCACAGGCAAAGTTGCCACATCCGCTCAAGCACAGGAGGCTCACTTGAACATCCGCGCATTCCTCTCTCAGGCAGTGTCCCCTGCTGTAGCAGAGAATACCAGGATTATCTATGGAGGCAGTGTTACTGCTGCAAACTGCCAAGAGCTTTGTACGTCTACGGCAGAAGACCAAGAAGGAGATACTGACTCTCAGTTCCAGCTACTCAACCCGACGTAGATGGTTTCCTTGTCGGAGGAGCTTCATTGAAGCCAGAGTTTGTCAATATCATCAATGCGAGGAGGATTCAGGGGTGATGAGTCTCTCCAGTGTGCTTCTGTTTGATATACCAGGCAGAAATAGGCAATTATGCTACCTAGACTTTGCAAGGAAATAAGATCACATAGTGTATGAGTATTCGATAGGTTCGAGTCCGTCTCGAAACTTGTATTTGATGAATCGATCATGCATATATATGACGTAATGTCATTTTCCCAGCAAATTCGGCTCTCGCATGTACGTACTTGCACTATTCAACATACCCCCATCGTGATTCTCTAGGTTGTGTTCTACTGATTGGGACTTTGAACACAGTTCCCGTCGAGATGTTTCGGTCACTTCTTGCACCATGGCAAAGTCACGAGGAACACGCGCCCACTGCGCCTGCAATTAATATCACTAGCGGCAATACCCCAGATTCCAGCAACGGAAGTGAAAATGCGGCGCAACAATCCATGCGGGATATGGTGGAGGAACTGAAAGTAACAGAGAAAGTAGTCGCGAAGACGACTGTGAGCCCTGTGTCAATCTATGTTGTGGGACACCCATAATCGCATCTTGCAGCTCCTGCAACGGATTGCAGACCTCGTTCGTGAAGTACCTGAAACGAAAAACGCGTTTCGCAGTTCAGACGGATTTCTCTTACTCGTTCACGTGCTTTCTACACTGTCAACGAGGATCGGACGACGAGGATCCCAACAGACGCGTGATGTCATAACTTGTATCAAGTTGGCGTTCACGTTGGCCTCTGAGGCTTTGAAGGGACATGCAGCGAATCTTAAGTTCTTCGAGGTGCGTTTCTTGGCACCTGATGATAATGCTATCGTGACCTCGAAAACCAAGGAATTCATAGGCTACTCTTCGCTTTCTGATGCTGTGGACCTGCTGGTCTGCAATGTGTTGACTGCGGATGTGACCCTCGGGTGCTTGTTAGCTCTTTCTTTTGGTGATCTCTTCCTTGTGGAATTTTTCAGCTCATTACGAACAAATTTACCTGATACCGAGGCGATGCACATCCACTTCCTGGAATTCGCACCTGGTCTAGCCAGTATCAACCTTCCCGGAGCATTCAGTGTTCTTTGGAGCTTCGTTCTGCGAACCATCAACACGGACCCCGCCTTGAGGCTCATCGTTTACCGGCTTCTAGAACACTTGACACACAGCACGCATAGAAACCTCGCCGTCTTGAGCACGCAAAATGTCCTGCCGCACCTTTTCAGATCGTGGAAGGCTAATATGAGTAGCGCAGGAGATGACGATAAAGAGCACCGTATCCTAGCAAAGATTCTTCGCCATCTTTTCGAAATGGGTGCTAGTACCCAGGACTCGAGGGATTTACTGCAGTGCATTGGGAAGCAAGATGGATCTGTGGATATAGACATGTTGGAACTTCTGCGCTCAAGTGCGAAGTCGAGGTGGCCACAGCACTTCTCACTCAAAGGTTGTTCTGCACTTGCAATTTCGTCTACAGAAATGAAGGCTCTCCCTGCCCATGGGTTCACATTCATGGTGAGCTATCTGGTCTGCGGGATCGAAATCGTGTCTAAATCGTAGACAGGCTTGGATTTGGCTCGAAAGGATGCCTTCGGAGCCACACAAGTTGTTCAGCATATCTTTTGGGTCCAATGATGCCGTGGCTCTCTCTGTCGGTAGCAACGGGGCATTAGCCTTGCGATCACGCGCAGTTCAAAAAGTTGTAATGCTTCCAAAGTCGAAAGTGACAACTTCTCGATGGACTCACGTCACCCTTGTGCATCATCCACATAAATCATCACATCCTTCTGTTTGTACGTGGCTTAGATATGCTCCTGCAATCTTTTGACCGTCCGTGATGCAGGCTTGTTCATTGATGGCGTTTTAAGCGACTCATTCCAATGGTCATATCCAAAGTTCGATGAGGCGTCGCCTGCGACTTTCATGGTAGGAGATGACGTTGCCGCAGTTGAATCTAGCTGGTGTGTGGCTTCTGCCTACTTGCTTTCGATCGCGCTCGGTATGTTTTTTTCTACCAGCAAATAACATTAATTTCTTCAATACATGTAGATGACGACTTTCCGAGGTTTATACACCACCTGGGCCCCCGATATTCCGAGTCATTCCAAGATCAGACTCTCATCAGGTTCCTGACGTACGAAGCGTCGACGTCTTTGAACATGCATATCATAGCTCAAGGCGCAGCACTATCTGAGAATTCGCAACTCAAGAAGGCCATTCGCGGAGACTCGATCATTAGCGATTCATCGATTATATTTCGTGTCGTACCTCAACCGCACGATAAAAAGGACCAAATTGTAACTCGAGGCGATGTATTTACGGTATGCTGTCAGCCGCTGGACCTTGCTGTGTGGAGCATTGGCGGGGCGGCTCTCTTGCTGCGCCTAGTAGCACTTGCTCAAACGCCGCATGAGCTTTCCAAAGCATTGAATGTCTTTTCCGACTGTCTTCGCAACAGTTGGCAAAATTCTTATGACATGGAAAGCTTACGTGAGTACAGAATATGCGAGATCTTGACTGTAGTTGATTTTCGTATAGATGGTTATGATGTTCTTGCAAGCACGCTGAAAGCTCGGAGTCATCTCATAAATATGACCAGCTTTGAAATATTGTTTGAATTCCTCGGTTTAAATTTCCGCTCTCCAGAGTATACCTCCCTTCTGTCTTATTACGCAAGGCACTGACGCTTCATCAGTTTATCCACTGTTGTCAACACCATTGCTTACAGAGCTGTGGCACTCGACTTTGAGCTGTGGTCAAAAACCAGTGCCGACATCCAACGGGCTCATCTCGAACATTTCGCCTTCCTGTTGCGTGCCAGCAGATATAGAAAGTTCAACATCAAGATGCGATTGTCGAAGCTAGGCATCGTACGCAAGTTGTTGTTCGCCATCCAGTCAACTTGGTACCCACAAGAGTCTATACCGCTTGTTGTCAACGCGCTGGTACTTGTTGCGCAATCGTCTTTTACAGCGGAGGAAGCTATCAAACCAATTGTTTCTTACATAGCTGCCGCCCTTGCTGAAGGTGGGCTATCTTATATTCAAACCCTCTTCGTCTAATTGAATGTTCCCAGAATCTCGATCATCGTATTCATCGTCACCTAGATCATCAATGTCCCGTGGAGACTTGCTACGGTCTAGTACCAGAGATAAAGCCGATCAAGTCCTTGAAGCGCTTGTTTCCATGATGCGCATCCCTTCACTTCACTCTAAGCTTGCTGATACGCTTCCTATGCACCGAATTTGTTTACTGCTGCTTGGGAGTCATCCATCCTCACATACTGCCTGCCAGGTGCTTGGCATGCTCGGCCTCAGACTTAAGGCCTCTTCATCATCTGGCAAAAACTTCGAGTTGGCTAGTGGTTGGGATATTCTAAAGACTGTGTTACCTCCAGTCTGGGATCGAAATGTACATGATGCAGCTTTAGACATCCTGCCTGGGCGCCCTGGGGGCAATTCTAGCAATGACTCAGGATCCCCTCAGATGGTATCCGTATTTCTCTTTGCGTTGTATCAAGGACTGTCAGCCGGGAACAATAATGCTGAACCAGGTGAAGGTGGGCAATCTGTCTACTGCGTCGATGTTCCATTTCACTCTTCGTACAGCTCCCTCAAAAGATGCGATCATCTGGATTCTCGATGACTTGGCAAAGCTTCACGAGTCAAGCTCATCGTTCCGTCGCGTCTTCAGGTCCCAGAGCACTGTCCAGCTACTTCTTGACGGTCTCAATATATTCTCTCCTACGAGGCAGCCTCCCGGGGCCCTAGATGCCAAAATATCTGACAAGCTAACGCACTTCGGATTACTTGTAGCGATGGACAAGCACATCTCTACGTCTCAAAAACAACAGGTATTCCACCCGTTTGCCATATGATAACACCTCTCATATTGTCTGCACAGATACTTGATATTGTTCGCCCTGACACTCAGCCAAAAGGACGAACTGATCCTGTGGACACGTCTGTGTCACGACTCGGTCTTGTTCAAGCAGACACGGTCCGTAAAGCGTCTGCACGTCTTGAAGAATGGCGAAAGACGATTCTTGGTTCGGAGCGCAAACGTTTCAGGCAGACTTTATTAGACTTGTGCCTAAATGTCCATGTTATAGCACCCTTGGATATACTGACTGTTGATATAGGCAAGAAAAGCGACGTAGAATCACATCTTTCGAAGAAAGTGTGTCTGCATCAACAACCGAACGCGATATCTGGCCCCATACAGCTCGGAAACGCGTGTGGAAATTGGACGAGACTGAAGGACCGCACAGAGTTAGGTCAGTGAGCTTCTTGATGTCAAAGGCAAAACCAATGACATCGACCAGGAAAAAGATGGAAAACATCCTGGAGTTGCTTGTGCAGGAGTCGAACCACGAGGAAGTTTCATCAGCTTTCGATATGTCGTCGCCGTCCCAGTCAGAGCTTGCTTCTCCGAATACCGTGGTCGTTCCATCCTGGACAGACGAAGATGGTTCTTCGTTACTTTCGACGTTTTATCAACTTTGACTAACATTGTTTCCAGGCGATCATCAGCTCACTGAAGAGCTTACTGAGGACAAACTCAGGAGAGTGAGGTACCAACTCGAGCCTGGAGATGTCATTGAGGCTGTTAGCACTGTCTGCCGAATAGCCGGCGTTGACTCTTTTCGTAAGCAGTTAAATTGCTTCTATGCTCACTGGCTGTCTCAGTTGTCGATTCCCAGTTGGCATGTTGATCTTCGGGCGTACTCACGTGTATATGTTGGAGGGTCTCGTAGAGAACGGTGATGGTGAAGTTATTGACGCAGGTGATGCGCCAGAAGGATTGTTCCTTATATCCGGAAGTGCGGTAGACGTTCGGAACTTGCAGCGGGCTCAACGATGGTAGACAATGCTTGTCTGTTCTAGCTTTAGCGACACTGAATATCTTCTGTGACAGGTCACTGGAACAAGTATCAGGGTTCTCTGATAGGATGTTCCTTTTCCGGGACGTAGGGTGAGATCTGTCACTCACCACATGTCACTTTACTAACCCGGTCAGGCTCGAGATCTTCTTCAAAGATAGTCGCACACTGCTGGTTATTTTCCTTGATAGATCACGTCGCCAAACGGCTTCCCAGTTGCTCTCATCGATAGCCTTGAAAATGAGGGTGTTAGACCCAAGCCCAACACCTGGATCTATTTTACACAAATCGCTTTTGAGAAGCAGATCATCCACCAGTGCAGTGGAGAAAGAACTCCAAATGGCGCAACAGCAGTGGCAGAATAGAGAGCTAAGCAATGTGTGTGATGTCCCCATCTCTTATTCCAATACTTACTTTGAGCTAGTTTGGATATTTGAGCATTCTCAATCAACTGTCAGGACGTACCCCAAACGATGCAACTCAATACCCTGTTTTCCGTCAGTGATTGTCAACTCCTTTTTCACAAGGAAACTCATGGCGACTTTTAGCTTGGGTTCTCAATGATTACGTTTCAGAGGTGCTGGATCTTTCATCTCCTAATGTGTTTAGAGAGTGCGTTCGCATAACTCCTGAGTTCGTAGACTCCATGTTAACACAATGGTGCAGCCTCACTAAGCCTATGGGAGCTTTAACGGCTGAGCGTCGTGAGGCTGCGATAACTCGTTATTCTAACCTGAGCAGTGTTGACGAAAAACCATTCCACTACGGAACACACTTCAGCTCGTAAGTCTTTTATTTGCCCATATCCTTCTTCTTGACGCCGAGCACAGGTCGATGATCGTTTGCCACTTCAATATTCGCATACAGCCGTTTACCAATATGTTCAAGACGCTACAGGTATGTTCCGTTTGGTGCGGAGAAACACTCACTTATCCCCGCAGGGAGGAGACTGGGATTTGCCCGATAGGCTTTTCACGTGAGTCTTCAGTTTCAAGCGGGATGCTGGGGCATCGTGTGATCACTCGGATGTATACCTTAGCGATATAAGGAGAGCATATTCTTCGGCATCGCATGACGTCCGAGGGGATGTGCGTGAATTGATACCCGAGTTCTTTACTTGTCCAGAGTAAGCCCTCCGATTGCTCTGTATCCCGTTCAATTTGACAATAGACACCGTGTTCTGATTCAGATTCCTCGAGAATTCGTCAAATCTTGACTTCGGCATTTCTCAAACTACCGGAGAACGGGTTCACAATGTTAAACTGCCCGCGTGGGCGAAAGGAGACCCGCTCCTGTTTACTGTAATACATCGCCGTGTAAGTTTTACGATGGAAGATACATGTTTGATTAACGATCTATTTTGGCGCGTAAATAGGTCCTTGAGAGCCACTACGTCAGCGAGAATCTTCCTGCTTGGATAGACCTCATATGGGGATGCAAACAACGAGACGTGGATTCTGCGAACGTTTTTCACCCTCTCAGTTACGAAGGCGCAATTGGTAGGTTTATCTGCCGGAAATTACTCCCGATTGACAGGCATGTACAGATCTGGACAAGATTACCGATGATCTTGAGCGACAAGCTACTGTTGGAATCATCCATAATTGTGCGTTGATCCCAGTCACCTGAAGCAGAGTCACATAGTCGCATTACAGTCGGGCAGACCCCCAAGAAGCTTTTCACCTTGCCACATCCACCACGAAATCTTCAAGGGCTCCTGAGCCTTCCTGTCACTGCAGTTTGTGGTGTGCCCGAGGACGCACTTGCGTTAGCAAGAGATCCACAGCCTTTCAAGGGCAAGTTTTCTTTATTTCGATATCGACTCAAAAGTTTTAACTGTTTGACGCAGTCGTGCTGAATAGTGCTGTGTCGAATATTTCCGTCGACCTGTCTGATGGAAAAGATCATGGTGTGCGTCCATTGCCTTGTGGAGTGATCGATCTCCTTTCGCCTGGTCATGAACAAGTCGAATGGAGTCAGGATGCGAGCGATCGCTCACTGCGGTTGGTATCCCACGGAAGAGTACTCAATGTTTTTTGTTGACGAGAATGGTCTAAACTAATGTGGTCCCCGCAGGTTACACAAACCATTGAGCAGGTAGCACCCTTGTGTGCTGCCTTTGCAGACCAGGACACTTTAGTAACGGGTTCTGGTGATAACATCGTGCGTGTTTGGCGCGTCAATCAAGGTCAAGCGGCGCCTGCGGGGTTTGTTGGAGCGTCAGGACGGTATCGCAAGCATGGATCTTCAACACTGTCGATGACGCACCTCCTCAGAGGACATAGTCAACGTGTGGCGTGTATTGCAACATCGCGTACATGGTCCGTTATTGTTAGTGGCAGCGAGGACGGGAGTGCCATCATTTGGGACTTGAATAGAGGGTCTTACCGGCATTCAATCTGGCATTGCAATGAAAACCTGAGAGCAGAAGTATATCTATCTGCCATCAACGAGTCTACGGTACGTAGTCTATTCAGGAACCTGACCCAACTGACAAGTTGATAGGGATACATCGCCACTTGTTCCGCTTCCCATTTAATGCTGCACACAATCAACGCGAAACCAATTACCAGACTCAACACTGTGCGCGCGCCAATTACGTCTCTCGCGTTCCATGAACGTGAATACTCGCATTTGGATATCCTTGCCACGGGCCACAATGATGGTTCAATCACACTATGGACATGGAACGCAGACGGGACTTCAGCCGGGATGCAAGCGCAATGGGAGTTTGTTGAAGTTCGTCGGATGGATTCTGGGGAGGGAGCATCTAATATTGCTTTGGGATCTGTTACTGCGCTTAAGTTCATTGGGTATGCGGACAGTTTACACTTGAGAGAGTTTACTGACGGAGGTTTTTCTACTAGTGAACGCCTTTGTGCTGGTTATGCTTCTGGGTTGACCTATATGTGGACCATTTCTAGTAAATAACAATTGTATCCGCTTTGCAGACTGGATCCAGAGATGATAAATTATGACACTGCGTATCTGAAAGATCAGGGATAAATACTGACATTAATATTGTTACCGCACCACAGTTCCCGATTTTCTGCTTATGTAATCACCAATTGCTTTCTTGAGCTTTCACCGACACCCTCTTCAACAATTTTGATGGTTTTGTACCGTGCTTGAATCATGTCTACTGAAGGGGAATCCCCAACAGGGGAGTTGTCCGAGTTCGAGACGCAATTTGAGCCTCGGTCTAATGATGACGATGCTCTGTGGGAAGTCCTAGAAATTGTTGCTGAGCGGGGTAAGAAGTATCGGGTTAGGTGGGCAGGTAATGATCCCAAGACCGGGAGACCGTGGCCGTTGGACTGGGTACCCAAGCACGACTGCACGGATCACCTGGTAGAAGAGTGGAAGAGGAAAAAGGCAGAGAAGGGACGTCGATCGAGGAAGAATCGTGAGTTCTATCGTAGCAGCAATTCTGGCACGTATCATTCCTTCTGCTAGGTGGTCAGAAAACTGCTACACGCGCCTCGACGACTTCGAAGGTTTCTACGAATTCTACCTCCCGAAAATCGCGCTCTCTGGCGGAAGAAAGTGTCCCTATCTCAACAGACTATGATGACCCTCCCCGTGCTCAACCGTCAACCTCGAAAGCCCAGTCCTCAAAGCGTAAACACGCAGATATTGCTAAGGACTTATCAGATCCAAGTGACTCAGCGGACCCTTCAGAACCGGAACATCCAAGGAAGAAGAAGAAGAAACTTGCTATTGTTGAACGAACAACGAAGTTGAAGCGCAAGGTCGCGCATCATACCCCCGCTGGCCTTGATCAATTTATCGAATCAGATGCAGATGATGCATCACGGGGAGTAGGTGAAGGAATTCCAGTCACCAAAGTTGGCCCATCTACTAGAAAACGTCCCATGCCCAAGCCCAAGGGCGACCCCCTCTCATCTGCACCTGATCATCGTCGGATCATAACCACCACGAATCCCCCAAAGCCCGAACAATCCAGTGGCCAAAGCCGAAATGGGCAATCTGTTTTGAAGAACCAACACGATGTCATTGACTTGTTATCTACAGACGAGTCTGACTTTATACCCAAATCGAAAAAGCCACCTATCTCTCGCTTCGCTGACGGGAAGACAAGCTCAAAGACTGTGCCACAAGAAACTGCCGTCAAACATGTCAAGGCTCAATCCTCACTCAGGCCGCTCATTTCTTCTCCCACAATACTTCATCCCAGAAAACCACCTTCAGTTTCTCCCCCTCCTTTGCGACGCCAACCATCATTATCTCCTGGTGCCCGAGCTCGGTTAGAGATATTCGACTGCATGATGGGCATCGACTCGGATAAAGGCGGCGTAGATCCTTATGCGAATATGGGCGAGAACGCAGACTACGGTGCTGCAGACCCTCATGACCCACGTCTTAGTCCGCCTCCCAAGTTTCCAACAACCCCACCCACGACTACTACTATGGCAGGTCGCAATAAACCTTCCGGAGACTCACCGTTTTCTGGGATTGTCCCGGAGACAGAGTCATCGCAGTCCCAGCCTTCACTTCCCAACGCCATTGCAAATGGGAAGCATACTGATGAGCCTCCGCCACCCAAGCAACCCTCTCGCCCGGGATCTACTTCAGGGAGGCCCCAGTCAGCATTAGCCTTGCCTACCACTGCTGTTTTGCGTTCGTCCAAGTCACACCCGCACGTTGGTCACATTGCTTCAAGTAATGAAGTACCACTTCGTCCACGGAAATCGCCCACAGCACCTATTCCACGCATTTCTCCTCATACCTTCCGTAAGGCGGTTCAATCGCTCACTATCAAACCCGATAACGAGCCTCCGACGAGCTCTATTGAAAGCTTCCCATCTCCGCGGAAAGATAAGGGAAAGCAACGATACTCTGGTGCTGACGAACGTTCAAGCGATGAAGAGCTTGTCTCAGGCGTCACAGATACGCAATTGAAAGCCAGAGGGAAGGCACTGTATGAGCAAGCTCTGAGGAAGAAGGAGCTTCTCCAAGTTACCGATAAACCACCCAAGAAAACTATCAATGGCCTCGCACGATCACGGACCATGACAAGCAACGGTAAACAGTCGGGACCGGACGCTCACCCATTGACGTCTGGCAAGGGGGCTCATGAAGGAGACTTGGAAAGCGTCCAGGAGATGGAGGACGCGTACGTTGACCTCAACGGAGGGAATAGCACGACTATCGACACTTTCACACAAAGTGGGCCCCAAGACAAAGAGGCTCAACGTGTCCTTCTTCGCGAGGAGGACGAAGAATGTACGCAGGAGGCCTTGCTCAGTGGGAATCCAGCGCTTCTGGAGGCAGATGTTGTGGAGAAATCTGAAGCCGGACGGCAGGCGCTAGTAATGGGTGATACAGAGATGGGCAATCAGAATGACGATGTTGAGGTTTGTCGCTAATCTATTTTGTTACCTCGCGCCTCATTTCATTTAGCCTTCCCTTATACCTGCCGAGCCAAGCGGAAGTAACCACGGATCAAACCAGCCTTCCCAACATATAGATGACTTACAAGTCGACAGTATGATCGTCAACCCGAGTCAGGATCAACGGCCAGGCAGGGATGATGAAGACTTCGATACGTCAAATATTGACTTAAACAGTTCACCAACACGGAGCGTACCGCAGCATGATGTGCGTACTCCATTACAGCTCGACTTTATCAATAGACTAACTAATCTATTTACCTTTTTACACAGAGTGACGTGACTATGGGACGGCTCAATCATGCACTCTCCGCCTTGCACAAGAAGTCCGATGAGATTCAAGCGTTGCAAAGTGCATTGACACTCGAGCGCGAGAAAACTTCAAAGCTCGAAGCCGAGGTCAAGGCTGCCAGGCAGTCTCCAAGCATGACTACTCGGGAAGTAATTGCATCAAGCGCAGAACCCGTAGGGGCAATGCAGGCCAAATCGGCCATTTCCGAGCTTGCCGACGTGAGCGCAAAGTGGAACCAAGAGCGCAAAGTTTGGGAAGCCGAGCGTCGTAAATTGGAAGAGAAAATCGCAACGTGGACCACTGAGCGAGATCGCTTTGAAGCCAACGCGCTCGCGGCTGACGAGCTTAGAGCGTCTTGGGATGCGGACCGGGCAACTTTTCGGCAAGAACGCGAGCTATGGGAAAATGAACGCAAGAAATTAGATCTCCAAGTGACCGAAACGCTTAGGGAGCGAATCAAATGGTCAGAGGAGCGTGATCATCTTGCAGCCCAGATCAAATCATTGACGGAGACTGGCGGCACCTTCGAAGCGGAGCGAGCTCAATGGGAAGAAGAAAAAACAGTTATCATGGCGGAGCGTGTTGCATGGGTGTCAGAACGGGAGAGCTGGGCACAGCAACAAACAGCAAGTGCCCGAGAACGCGCTTTGTGGGATGTTCATCGTGAAGCCATGGAGCTGCAAAGTGCCAAATGGGAAGCCGATCGTGCTGAATGGGTATGTGAGAAGAAACTTTGGGAATCTGAGCGGGAAAAGTGGTCTACAGAGTGCGCTACCATGGTCGAGGCGCGCGAGGCACTTGTTACAGACGTGACGAGACTAAATACCTCTTTGGACGCCATGACTCGCTCCAAGGGTCTGGCTGAGAAGGACCGCGACTTTTTCCGTGATCAATATGCACAGGCTTCTGGTTTCGTGAACGACACTAGAGCAGAGAATGCTGAGCTGGAGCAGAAGGCCAAGATTGCAGAAGGTCAGGCTCGCGATGGAGTTGCTCTGATCAAGAGCATGTTCGAGGTAATTTCATATTGTTGTGTTTGGTCGCTCTCCTCACAGCTTTTTGATCTGTTATGACACAGAATCAAATCAAGGCGCTGCAAGAAGATGTCGATCGATGGAGGGGTGTTTCCGCCCTTCTTCAGGAGAAAGACCGGCGAACAAATGATCTTATCAGACGCCGTGCTGCCGAGCAACCCGAGCTTGCAGAACGATGCCGGCAACTGGAGCGTCAAGTCGCTTCGTTGCATGCTAACCTCATCGAGCTTGAACGTGTTCATCAGAAGTCTTCCGTGGAGCGCGACCAGATTCAAGATCTGAAAGAATCCGAACTGCGAAAGCAAAATCAGATGCCGGATCTCCAATCGGTGCAACTATCATATGCCGAGCTTGAACCAGGTGAAATCATAGAGCTAAACGGTCTTTCGGATCCAGATACCAGCTCCTTGAGCCAGGAGGATGTTTTAGGAGCTGATGTCAGCCTGGAGGAAGCCGAGGAGGATGAGTGTGGGCTGTATCCCTGTAGATGGAAAACCGGCGCCGATATAATCGATCAATGCCAGCAGTCCTTCGACTGCAGAGAGGTAGGTTCAGCTCTCTACATCTATTTGCTAGGTACTCAATGCCAGTATAGGATCTGGATAGGCACATGCATGATCACCATTATCGCCTTCAACTCGGAGGAGGCGGTCATGTTTGAGTAATGTCCGGATCTTATTTTTCACTGGCTGTCATGCGGATCTGCATTCTGATCTTAACTGCAACACATTGATGTTTTGGGACTCTTGGCAAGTCACGGGTGATACTTCGCGTGACTTCTCATTACGCCCGGACCAAGGAGCTGATTCACTTACTTAACTCAGAAGTGATCATAACATTTATAACTGTCCCGCACTGTACCCACTACCACCCCACTCTCTTATCATATGGCGTCTAAGATTTTACTGCTCGGCTCGCTCTTTCTGACATTTGCGTTCTCGGTTGTGGGGTGGTCGGTTGTGATCAATGCTCTTGTGAAGTGAGTGAAGACTGTAACTTCCACAAGATTTGACTGAATTGAAGTGTACCGATGAAGATCCAACCAAGAAAGCTCATATGTTAAGAGCGTAGTACCTGATGGCACTATCGTGGATATCAACTATCATGGTAAGGTGCTTGTTAGCCACATAGTGGGCTTCTTTAACACTCGTCTCGAGATATCTACTCGGTTTGCTCTGTCATCGCGGCAGCCTGTGCACTTCTGACAACCCTCTCCCTCGTCTCAACAATCTCTCAATTATTATCGATTGGGAGAAAACGGAGGCTTTTGTACCTCCAAGCATATCTCATGTTGTTTGGTGCCTTATGGCTTCTGGCTACTGTCATCGCGTGTGATGTTCTCTTCGCCACTCGGTCAACCAAGATCACAGCAACTCTTGATGGATTCGCGCTACCCCAAAGCGACATTCAGCAGATGGAGCAAGAGATTGGTGTTTCACCTGAATACAGAAAGAAGTGGTACCGTGCGTATAGTCTAGGTATGATATCAAGTTTCCTTGCTAACTAATTTCAAAGTGAGACTCTGCGCGATCCTTCCCTGGTTCGCCGTCCTTTTCGCAACACTCAGTGGACTATTGATTCACAAGGCCGCTCGGAACACCGATGACTATGGGGGCATGGAGGCAACAGAGTCAGAGAAGATTGCACGAACCTCGGATGTGCAATAGGTCTGGATGGCCATTCATTTGAAATTGACTGCCTATCGTCCGTTGAAATATAACTGTTGTACTATACTAGCGCTTCACGACGCACGAATGACTCATTCATCCGCTACTGACACAGAGAGTTCTGTATCACGATTTTCCTTCCTCTCCAATATCAAACCCTCATTTGTATATCCACTTTTGATGGCGGGTGCGAGGTTGGATACAGGTCCGTTGAACCAGTGCACACCTCCAAATACCGGGCAGTAATACCAGAAAACGGCAAGCGACATATACCCTCCAAGGACCACGACTGTATAGTTCATCTCCTGCGCATTCGTTTGCGGAGTGGAAGGGAAGAAGAAAACGATGATCATGAGGACCATCCAAGATACAGCAATGGCAGCGACGGGAAAGCTCTGCGCGGGAAATTAAGCTCATGAATACCGTGTCATCACTACAGATAGACTGACCAGTCTCCCAAGATTAAATGGGCCGGGTTTAAAATTGTTCTTGAAAACGAAGCGGGTCGCGATCGGCGTGATGTAGGAAACGTATGATGCGGTGACAGCGATAGTGAATACCGCATCAATAGCCTGAGTGCTCACGAACGCCAGCAATCCGATTGCCAGAACAAGGACGGCGTCAAACCAGACTGTATTGACCGGTGTTCCTGTATAGCTATTGATGCGGTACAAGTATTGTGAGAATGGGAGGGCTCCATCACGAGCAAACGCAAAGGTCTGGCGAGAGCCGACTAGGAGACAGCTCGATCCCATCATGTACCTGTTTTGTGATCAGGCTGTGAACGCGTTGCATACCAGTAGACCTACTGCGCTAGAATAACGAGACACCAGAGAGCCAGGGCCCCCCTCTGGCCGAGCGAATTGTACAAGATCTGCGCCATGGGCTGGCCTATGGGACTATTCAAGATGCTGCTGAGATCGGCGCCCATGCAAAAGGCAAGGGAAATGTTGATTCCTAGATGTTAAAACAACTTCAAGATCGGAGTGGTATTTGTGCATCATTCCACATACCCCAACCCAGAATGGCCGACATGGCAATGGAACTGATCTAGCTGGGGTAAGCTGAACAATTACTCACTTTAAGTGTTACTTACAATTGCCCATGGTATCGCAGTGGCGGCATTTGAGGCCTCCTCGCTCATATGCACACTAGAATCATAACCCCCTGGTGGGTTGGGAACGTGAGCTGACATTCAGGAGATGATGATCTAACCTATTGTATAAAGGGGAGCCATTAAGCTCAAAATGAATGCGAAAACAGATGGCCAGCCGTCCACTACAACTCGTCATGAGCTTTGATTGCAACTGGCAGACAATACATACAGTTCGTGAAGTCCCCTAGCACAAAACTCGCACTGTTTCGGTATTTCGATGGTGTTACGATCGGAAGCGCAATGATGACTATGAAGCAGAGGCTATATGAAGGATTTGAATCAACGATCAGGGAGGAATATTTAATACTCACCATACATTCAGGAAGATGTATAGTCTCTGCAGTCTTGCCAAGAATTTGGTACCAAGGCTAACCAGGACGGCATGTGACAACACCAAAGCTGCGTACACACCGCTGGCGACAAAATTATAAGGAATGTGAGGTTGGGAAGAGGACTGACTCACTAGAGCTGTTCGTTGGTGGTCGTATACGCCTGGTCGGAGGCGATACTGAGTGCTGCCATAATTTGAATTGCGCAAGCCCAGTCTACAGAAGCTAGCCTCACGCCATCAGAAGCAGACTGTCAAAGAATGAAAATCATGTTACCAACTACCGTGATAGACTGTATGGTATTCGAATCTACGGGTGTCAGCACGGGTTGCATATCATATCAAAACACAAACGAGAGACTTACAGCCAACCATCCATGCCAGAAAATTGCGACACCGTGGAGAAGCAAGTGAGAAAGTCCAATAATATAGCTGTAATGTGTTGAGTGAAATCTGAAACAATGACATTTGTTTATAACATACACCGCCGGAAGTAGGCGCTGCCGATGCGAGCTCTGCTATCGCCAACCCAATGCACATGATAAAAACGCTGGCAATCGCCCACTGCACAGAGAGAGTAAGTAATTTACGAAACAGTACTCCTTGCAGATGGATGCTTACACCCCAGACCATCGCGAGAGGCCCACCATTTGGGACGGTATAAAAGAGCACAGAACTGAATAGCAGTTTTATCAATAAACAAGTTATGCTTGGGTCACAGCGGCAGCTTACGCTATAGATGGGAGCAGTCCTATATAGCTGAATGCAACTCCAAACACCTGTACAGCTGTTTGATTATGCGTATACTTGAGTGAGTCTGGTGCCAAGCCCACCTCTAGTGGAGTAAATGCCCTGCGAAACTCCTGCTTGTATCCTAACCTGGCAAGAATTGCCTCGTCCGAGCTCGGTTGCAAGTGCAACTTGGAAGTTGCATGAGTCCTCGTGGCCATACGTTGTAAGTTGCCAAGGAGAATTTTTGAATGAGCCGAAGTGGGGTTTACCTATCAACTTGTAAGTTATACGTAACGCCGGGTATGATGGCATGAAACCTATGCGGCATAAGTATGGATGCTGTTCGGCTCAGATCGAGTTGTATTACTGTACAACAATGACCTGAAGTGCTGATCAGCGGTTACCAACCTCTGCGCAAAATACCGACCGACGACAGAAGTGTCGCATAAAGGAGATGGCAGACCTGCCATTAGCCTAAGTGACTCAATTGCAGTACGCACTGGCAGTACAAAATCTCTAAGAGTGTGTCATGCAGTGGCTGTGTTTTTGCGATTTAGGGGCTTTACCGATTTGGCGACAAGTACTATACGTACTACGTATGGACGTGAAACGATTTTGGGTACAAACTAAAACCAACGCCTGTTCAACGTTGCGCACCCTCATGATATCTCGAGACTTTTGGCGAGTCGACCAACTTTCGGAAAACTTCTTCGCCACAATCTGGTTTCCACATTGTCGTCGTCAAGTCCTAGTAAGGTCAAAATATTTGACAAGGCTTGTCAGCTGAAGTACTGGTGTAGTACCACCGTGTGCGCCGTGGACCGCTCGTGCCTTCTCTGTACGAATTGACGGATCTATTCCATGCTCTTCCGTAAAGTCACCACGACTCCTCGGTCCAGTGCACCTCCAATGGTTCAACTATCCCCAGCCCGTCCACAAATCCATGGACAGTGCTTGATCACCTTGTGGTCGTCTGAATAGATACCACCATCAGAATTCGTCCCCACTTTCAGCTTCGCAACCCTTCGATGTTCGAACGCCAAACCAAAGGTGAACCGACAGTCCCGAACGGCGTCTCAGAGAACACGTTCGGTTTGGCGTTTAACAAAATCGCTGAACCGAAGGCGATGTCCGGTCGTATTTGCTGATATTTCTGGTGAACCGGACTGAACCGGATTTTGACAACACAGTCCTACTTTGTGCCCTGCGGGCATGATACTGCATTTCCCGATGCGGCCCATTGAAGGTGTTTCTTGTGCACAGAGGTCAGATTGTCTGACACAGTCATACCGGCGAAAATTCATCCATAGACTTCAGCATTGGCCTACGAAATTTGGACCCTGTTGCCGTTCGTTAATAAGTCAGCGAAGAACACAGGAACTATGCCAGCAGGTACGTACTTGCCTGGCGTTGAAAATGAGAGGCGAGATTGATAGTAGCGTGTATTTCTAGCCACATATCAAAATAACGCATGATGTTGGCTGTAAGTAGTTGACATAATTTGCCCTCAAATAGTCTGCAGTGCTTATTACTTTTGGTAGGGTAGCACTTAAACTCTTACCGGCATACTGGCACTTCCTGCCAGTGCGACTGGTCTTGTCCCGCAGTGGAGACGCGGCCTGGTCTCAGTTTAAGCGAAGTTAGACATAATTTCAGGTACGAAAAATCTTCCGCTCACCACCGATAACTACAATCCAGTACCCGAGTGGCGCCACTACGCGAAATCATAGCCGCCTAGACCTCCCACACAGGGTCTAGGCTACGCATGCCAATTCCGGTAGATTTCACTTGATCAAAACCCATTCGAGGCTATCCTGGACAACCTTATCAGCATCTGAATCAATCCATCAATTGCGTTTGAACGCTTGGTGCAGCTTATTGGCAAACCTCGAGTGGAGAAGGACAGCGAAGACTAGCCTGTAGGCGACTCGCAACTCAAAGTAACGTATTGCAGCCCCTGCGGGAGAGCAAGTTTGATACGAATGACAGCTTTTTGCACCTCCAGGCCAGACGGCTATTTACTGTCTCCAATCATATGACAGCGACAGTCTGCTATAATGCAAACGTGAACTACGATGCTCGGCCAAACTGTTTACTATGATTTGATTCCTGTGCCTCTCCTTTGATATGATCAGCTGCAAATCAGCTGCAAATATCTCCTCATTTGTACTTGGAGCGCAATTGGGCAATTACACCAGTGCTTATCGGCTTACAACCCACATGTGCGTAGGTTTAATTCGGGAATCCTCTCGTATTGCCGGAAGATGTGCATATTGGGTTCGCAGGGCCGCCATAGAATGAATATTGTGCCGATTGGTGGACCTCCTTGAGTGTATGCCGTAACAGCTACTTCGTTCCATCACATCCCGCGCTATTTAATCGCGAGCTACTGGCTCGAAAATAAGCAAACAATCAGATCATGTTGTCCCAAGCCCTAGATAGCGGTCGCCGTATCAGCGGGCACATCAAGACATTATTTTTGTTCACGAAGTCCGACGTCGTTGCGGTTCTGATACCTATCGTGCGTGCCCCTACATGCTGCCTGTATGTTGCTCAACAAGACTTTGAGCATTAGACTTTGGCTTCTTTCGCAGCTGCTCGCCATCCCGACGTAACTCGCATTCCAGACATCATCATATGGATATGGCTACACGTCCTAAAACATGATATATATAACCAGATGCAGGATCCAGAGGAGGACAAGAAAAACAAGCCTCATCGCCCTCTCGCTGCTGGTCGTATAAGTGCTCAAAATGCGGCAGATGTGCGCTGGCTGCTAGTGCCAATTTGTCTGATCTTGTCTGCAATGCATGGCAGCCAGGCTCTCGCCTGTAGCGTTTGTGCGGAAGTCCTCAGCATCTGGTATAACGAGTTTGGTGGCGATAAGACTGCACTTTCGAAGAGCCTATTGACGGCTATGGCATACACAATTCTTGATCTAGGCGCAACGGTCGTGGGAGGTACGTAGGTTGTGCCAGAGGCTCTAAGCAAGCTTTGTCGTTGACTGGGATTTTTATTTTTATAATCAGGGTCCAGCATTGATAGCGTCGGGGCACGTGCACATGTCTTCAGTTTTGTGGTGTTTGCTACGACGATTCATGCACAAGATTTCAAGGATGAAGAGGGAGATCGCTTGACAGGAAGACGCACTCTTGTCACTCTGTTCCCTACCTTTGCACGCATGTCCATGATGATTGGCATCCCCCTTTGGTCACTCTGCCTGAGCAGACTCTGGAAGGTGGATTTCATCTGTTCTGTTGCATTTATAGCGTACGGAGCCGTTGTCGGGGTGAGATTCATGGTTTGTAGGACTGCGAGTGCTCATAAACAATCGTGCAAATTGTACAGCGTCAGTGATTTCTTTGAGACTCGAAAATTCTACACACTGACGCATACCTGTAGCTCTGGTTTACCCTTGTGCACTTACTCCCTGGCTACTGGCGATTTTTCTACAGCACTTGAACTGGAAGCCCCAGTGTGTTAGGCGTAACAAGCGCCTCGCTGTGACTCGTTATTCGTTTCCTTTCGCGATCACTTACTGCGCATAGTAGGCTACGGAGAAGTTACCACCACATTCCGAAATATCCAGGGACAAATTCTCGAGACTAGAGATTGACAAGAGGGGACAAATTTTGCTGTGTTATTGATATCGATTCAGTATGATAAATATTACGTAATGGTACAGTATGCTATAATGAATTTATACAGTCACGTGAATGAATCAGCCCGACGCGTCTATTGCCAGCCTCCAGGTGCTCGCCCAATGCCCGTTGAATTGACTGGATCTTTGACAACAGCTCTTCCAAGTCAGGCCCCAACAGCTGTCTCAACCTCCAGTTTCCAGCTGAGAATTTCATGGGTGAGCTTACTACTTCATCCATGAGGTCATCCTCTCCACTCACCCTATGAAGCGCGTACTAGTACAGGCTCTCACAGCTCGGGTTCCCAGAGACGAACATCGTCTCCTTACGCATTACAGCATCGACATAGAAATGAGAAGAGGGATAGTCAGCGTTGTCATCGCCAGGCTGCTACCGACGAGACTCAGGTTCATGGGAGCTACGAAGCTCCGTATCACAAGGGGAAGGGGTATACAGCAAGCCTGAACGAAGAGGAGCACGGGAAGGATCAAGAGCTAATTCCTAGTGTCTATATGCAACAGGAAGTAGCAGAGAACACGGAAGGTCTCGGTCAGTTCTCGGATATATTTGACCCTATGGGACTTGATGTCCCCAAAGCATTGATGGAGGACACAACCGTAAACCCACTCCATCAGCGACAGCCGGCGGTAAGTCCTGTGCAACCCTCCAGCGCTCTTGTTTTATATGCGGCGAGTCAGGAAACGCCAGTAAACCTCGCCAAGCTGCACCCATCTCTTCCTGACCGCCCAGTGGAACTACCTCCACGAACTCTTCTTGAACGCCCAGTGGAACTACCTACACGAACTCTTCTTGAACGCCCAATGGAACTGCCTCCACGAACTCTTCTTGAACGCCCAATGGAACTACCTCCACGAACTCTTCCTAAACGCCCAGTGAAACTACCTACACGAACTCTTCCTGAACGCCCAATGGAACTACCTCCACGAACTCTTCCTGAACGCCCAGTGGAACTACCTCCACGACCTCTTCCTGACCGCCCAGTGGAACTACCTCCACGAACTCTTTTGACTACCAAAGCATCAGCACTGCGCGCAACACCACTTTCAACCTCTGATAACGATGCAACGTGCCGACTCACGCGCCAACTTTGGGATACTCGGAGGGAACTGACTGCCTTACAAGCGCGCGAAACCGACCTCATAGCTTCATTGCGCCGCTTAGACGCTCCTCGTCATATCCTCGAATTTGGGCAAGCGCAAAGATCCTCAGGTGACTATTTTCAAGCTGCATTCTGCCTTCGTTTAATATGACAACGCAGAGCTTGAAGTGCGTCTCGCTGAAGTGGGAAATGAACTGCAGCGAGAAAGATATAAGCGCCTTCAAGCTGAGCGAGGTCTCAATGAGATTGAGATTGAGAATAGGGCTCCGTTTGTTGTTCCAGCTCTGTTTCAGGCGTTCCTAAAGATTTCCGAGATGAACAGATAAACTGCCAACGCTGCGTATTTCTGAAGGTTTAGGGTGACTGCAGACTAAAGCGGGCATGACCATGTTACAATAGATACCACAGCACTTGCCCAACAATAACATCGAATACCATCAGGGACTACACTTTTACATCCACAATCAATACATCTGCGCCTTGCTCTTTCCCCGTCTTCTCTGACGCCGAGTCCTCATCTTGCTTGTTGTCGGCTGATACTAGATTTGATACGGGTCCATTGAACCAGTGCACTCCTCCGTATACCGGGCAGTAATACCAGAAAACAGCGAGGGACATGAAACCACCTAGGACGACCACCGTGTAGTTCATCTCTTGCACAGTAGTATGCGGGGTTGCGGGAAAGAAGAAAACGATATTCATGAAGACCATCCACGACACAGCGATTGCTGCGACGGGAAAACTCTGCAAGAGACATGAGTATGAGACCACATCAATTGATTTCTGACCCACAAATTTCCCAAGATTAAATGGACCTGGCTTGAAATTATTCTTGAAAACGAATCGGGTTGTGATCGGTGTGATATAAGATATGTATGACGAAGTGACTGCGAGAGTGAACATCGCGTTGATAGCTTGTGAACTCGCGAACGCCAGAAGACCGATTGCAAGAGCGAGCAAGGCATCGAGCCAAACAGTATTGACCGGCGTTCTTGTATAGCTATTGATGCGGTAAAAGTATCGCGAGAACGGTAGGCCGCCGTCGCGAGCAAATGCGAACGTCTGGCGGGAACCGACAAGAAGACAGCTCGATCCCATCATGTACCTGTTTATCTTTTAGAGTACGGAGAGACTAATACCTGGAGAACGCACTGCGCCACAATAACGAGAGACCATAGGACTAACGCTCCTTTCTGCCCAAAAGAGTTGTAAAAGATCTGTGCCATAGGTTGACCAATCGGGCTGTTCAAGATGCCCTCGAGATCAGTGCCCATGCAAAATGCAAGGGAGACGTTGATGCCTAGAAGCTGTTAAATCCACAACATTGTGTTCGACAGCGTGACACCCACCCCAACCAAGGGCTGCAGATACTGCAATTGAGCCGACCTGCTTGCATTAGTTTAAGATCTACAGTGTTTCTAGTGCTACTCACAATAGCCCATGGTATGGCGGTAGTGGCATTGGATGCCTCCTCACTTATGTGGACGCTTGAATCATACCCTCCTAGTGTTGAATTGTCACATAAAATGCGAGCAGCAAGGGATAAGCCAAACCTATCGTCCAAAGAGGTGCCAATAGACTCAATATGAACGCAAATCCAGATGGCCAACCGTCCACTAACAGCATTTGTGAGATATAGATGGCAATGTCAGATGAAACATACAGTTAGTAAAGTCCCCAAGTGCAAAGCTAGCGCTGTTTCTGTATTCTGATGGCGTTGCGATTGGAAGCGCGATGATGACCACGAAGCAGAGGCTGCATCAGGTAGTGAGCTTAAGGCAACTATTGTGAAGACGGATATACAACACCCACCACACATTCAGGAAGATGTATAGTCTTTGAAGTCTTGCCAGGATTTGCGTCCCGAGGCTCACAAGGACAGCATGGGATAACACCAACGCTGCGAATATACCACTGCGGTGGATCAGGGTACCTACACTTTGACGGGGCCGAGCAACTCACTAGATCTGCCCATTGGTTGCCACGTATACCTGATTAGATGCGATGCTGACTGCGGCTGTGATTTGGATCGCGCATGCCCAATCCACTGAGGCTATTTTGTGAATAAATAAGCAGTTTTTTCACGATACAATGACATTATTCACCAAGTGCTGCGATAGATGTGATCGTATTAGCATCTGCATGATGGAACACGTCAGCGATGGGAGTTTGAAACAAAATAATCATACTCACATCCAACTATCCACGAGAGAAAATTCCGGCAACGAGGGGAGGCAAGCGAATGGGTCCAGTAATACAACTGGATATATGTGAGAGGTTGTGTCAACATCGGCAACATGATTAAGGACATACTCCGCCCGAGGTTGGTGCTGCAGACGCAAGTTCCGCCATGGCCAACCCGATACACATAATAAAGGCGCTGGCAAACAGCCACTGTATAATAGAATGGGTGCTACAGGATTTAAGATTCATTTGATATGTGAAGGCTTACACCCCAAACCATCGCAAGAGGACCGCCGTTCGGCATGGCATTGAAGAGTACCGACCTTGACAACATTGTATTAGTAAACAATTCGTCTCGATGAGATGGTGTAGCGTACGCAATAGAAGGAAGGAGCCCCACGATACTGAACGCGACACCAAAGACCTGTGTAAGGGTATTGTCAAGTGTGTCCGAGGCTCTGGTGAGGGAGAACCCACTTCTAATGGAGTAAATTCCCTCTGAAACTCCTGCTTGTATCCCAACCTGGCAAGAATTGTTTCATCCCTGGTGTGCCCTGAGTGCGAATCCGAACTTGCAAAAGCCATTATGAGTGTCACTTCTAATATGACTGGCAAGGACGCTCAAACCAGCGATACAGTCTAACCATAAAGCTGAATATAAATACTGGATCTGACCTTATCTGGCGCCAGTGAGATAAGCGTAAGAAGAAGGCTCTAGTAGCGGACATTACTTATCGCTCAAAGTTACACGACCTTAAAGAGGATGCAAGCCCATATGGGAGCAGGTAGTGGCGGACCTTTTTGGGCCCAGCGAATGTATGGATGAGGAGTGAGAGGGGGTACTGCTGACTACAATCTTCGGCCAGCATAGTCATATCAGGCAGGAGAGTGACGTAGGTTGAGTTCCTGGCTTGACCTGCAATTGTCTGAATTCTGATTGTGCGGAACAGAGAAGGATCTTGAACCCGCCATTGCCGTGGGAACTTGAAGCTTGTGTCCACCGTTGGGCTCGTAACCAAGGCCCCCCAAAAAATTGAAGCTTCTAGTGTTTGAATTTCAGTATGGCTTCTTTCATTCATGTCGTGAGGCTATGTGTGCGACTCACCTCATGTGACATCGCTGCAAAAGGGCGTGATCACTATTGATAGTTCTATACGCCATGTGACGCCGCTGTCAAGGTATGATTGAAAACATGTCAGAGATCCATTATTCCAGCTACAATATAGTCTAGCATCCTGACGTCCAAGGGGTTGTCCATGGCGAACGATTAACCTCGAGTCTCGCTAGTGTTGCGGAGACCCGGGCCCTAACTAATCATCGACAGCGGATCATCCTCTGCAAAGTCAGGCAGCCCGAGGTCTACGACGAACAAGCGGGAATATCTGCCAAGTAAGCCTTGCCGAAGAGAATTGAATCAACCTGTCTTCCATAGAGATGAGCAGGTCTTAAGCCCGCCCGCCTTGAATCATAGTTGGAATATATCTCCCGGTATTGACTACACCTCGGTCTGAATTCCAGATATTGAACGAAAGGCAACGAGTTCAAGTAAGAATGGACGCAAGGTGATCGATAGGATATCTTTGTGGGTGACCATTTCACCTTGCACGACAACAGGGCTGACTCGAATCCGAATTAGGTATTGGAGGGGCGCGTCCGCCCACACCGGTAGTAGTAGGTGAAATGAACTAGCCACCTCGTAAAACTGCTGCATGGTGCAGCGATTCAGGTCTGTCGCACAAAATAGGAATGAGACGCATATGTTGAAGGCCAAAACGTATTTGTGGATCGTCACGGTCCCGATTTAAGATATTGCTGCTAGAAGAATACCGCTACCAGCAACGTCGTCAAGGGAAGCATAATGATATTATGGATTGCTTGAATGAGTGAGTCACGATCCATATGTGCATGAGCAGGAAGAACGCGTCGCAAAAATTATAATTCAAACTCAGTTTGACCAGTGACTTATCTCACTTGCTGAATCATCATCGGGTGGACTTCGGCCCAGATGTCCATTGTCGGTGTGACACTGTTCTTCGAAGTTACATGTCATGCCTATATGCACACGAACCGGGCTCTGAGCGCTGAGCCTCAGGCAAATTGGCGCGACGGTCCATCAAAATCTCCTGTTACATTCAAACTTGATTCAAACCCCACATAATAATTTTGCGGGTGGCAGGGTGCATCGATAGGCATCGATATCCATAATTGTGTCACGGTGAGAAGAAGAAGGAACGACTATCTTCATTGTGTTTGGTCTGCCCACAGGAGGCTACCTGGTCATGTTCGGCCCTGGCTAGAAGACAACAAGGATCCCCGAAAAAACCTGAAGCTTTGAATGCTTAAATTTCGGTATGGCTTCTTTCATTCAAACCGTGTGTGGGGCCGCGTTTATGCCGTTTTGCTAATTGGACGCACTTGAGTTTGCGGGGTCCTAGTTGTGATACCACTTGGTACAGCCTTTCTTATACATGTTCGCACAGCATCGATGATAACGCAACGATATATATCCCCCAGATAGTACGCCCCTCGTCAACTTCAAATTTTGCTATTGACCATATAACTCTCTGTCTAGATCACTGCGACATGCCAAGGCCTAGGATGCTTGATGTAGCAAGAAACGCCTATCTCACTTTGAGAGGGAGGTTCACACCTGCGCAGACGCAAGAGCAAGTTGAGCAACTGGTGCCAGAACACTTGGCTGTGGTGGCGCTGGCGCACTTGACAATGCAAGGACACTCAAATAAAGTGTGGGCGGTGGCATTCTTCCAAGATAGTCGACGGGTCGTCACTGGCTCATGGGACCACACCTTGCGCATTTGGGATTTGCAGAAAGGTCGAAGAGTATCGGGAGGGATACTCGTGGGACATGAGGACTGGGTGCAATCAGTTGCCGTGTCCCCAGATGATAGGCTAATTGCGAGTTGTGGAAATGATGCCACCATCATCGTCTGGGACGTTAAGAGCAAGCAGATGGTGTTTGGTCCACTAGTGAAGCATACAAGCTGGGTGTACTCAGTGTGCTTCTCTGTTGATGGCAAGAGACTTGCAAGCGGTTCGGATGACTCCACAGTCGTTGTATGGGATGCGGAGACTGGCACTGTCCTTGCAACACTTGACCGTCATCGTTATTCGGTGCATAGTGTCGCATTCAGCCCCGATGGGCTCAAATTAGCCTCTGGATCAGCAGATCATACCATCCTAGTTTGGCGCACTGATAACGCTGAACTTCTTCTCGAAATTAACGCCCACCAACAGTTGGTTCGAAGCGTTGTGTGGTCGCCTGACGGCCAGCAACTTGTCTCTGCGTCATTCGACAAAACAATCAAGTTCTGGGACTCTTCTAATGGAGACCAGATTGGGCAACCTTGCATCGGTCACAGTGACTGCATCTACTCGCTCGCCATGTCTTCTGATGGCACTTTCATTGCTACTGCCTCCCTCGACCAGACTATACTGCTGTGGAGCGTAAAGTCACGCCAGCAGATAGGAAAGGTACTCCATCGCGCACACTTGCTTCGCTGCGTCGCAATTTCTCCTAATGAAGAACTGCTCGTGAGTGGAGATGACGATGGAAATGTTCGGCTCTGGTCTATCGAGAACATACTTTCCACAGCATTCGGGCTGGATTCCTCATACGACTTTTTCTTTGCACACCGCAGTCAAGGAAGGCTGGAACGACACCTCTATGCAGAGGCCCTTGAAGACGCAGAAAAGGTGCGGACGATATCTGTGGTAGTCTTGCACCTGTGCTGTTAACACCAATACATAGGTTATCGAACTCAACCCCTCGAGCCACCTAGGGTACAAATTGAAGCACGCAGCACTCCATGGGGTGCAATTATATGATGAAGCAATCGAGGCATATAACACCATGCTTTCCAAGTTAAATCATACGCTCAACCCATAGATTTGCCGTAGACACAAAGTAGCTCTGCAGGAAGAAATCACGTTCCAAACTTGAACATGCTTAAGTCTTTCTCCTGCGTCGGTTGCGTGCCAGTCGATCTGAAGTCCTAGAAGTCGTCATTTGGAAAGTGATTCAGGTTCAACTGGAAAACACCCCACTTCATTTACTCAACACCCCCTTCTGGTTACGTAACTTCTCAGGTTCGCCAATTTGATCTTGGCCCTCATGATATCAAAATTTCTTTGCTCCAACCTCCGCAACGTACATCCACCCCCTTCTGCCGTGTCACCTCTTCTGCCTGCACAATCTCAGCAAACTCTTCTTATTTATACTTCTTTTTCCTCGGAGCCTGTTCGTTCGCTGTCCTGGCGGTGTCAGTTTCTTTCCGTTTGGTAGACGACCCATTCCCGGCCCGAACACCATCAATGTATTTTCCGTCTTCGGAGGGCACCAACCCAACATCAAACTTCACGAAATATTTTGCGGGTTGCGGGATGCGGGATGCAAGTTAATAGACATGGTCGCATCAACATCCACATTTGTGTCACGGTGAGAAGGCTTCCTTATGGCGGCCGACTAATGAAGAAGGAACAACTATCTTCATTATATTTGGTCTGCCTACGGGAGACTACCTGTTATGGGGCCTGAAGCCTGAGTGCCAGCATGTATATCTCCCATGGCTTAAGATCGCCCTTATGCACCTTGCTCACTGGGCCCATGATGACGCCCGCCCTCTTCACGCCCATCCAAGTGGGCCGCATGAATGTCAGCCACCGTATCGTCCTCGCCCCCCTCACTCGTGTTCGCGCCTACCCCACCCACGTTCCCAGTCCCCATGCAGCTACCTACTATGCGCAGCGTGCATCCGTCCCCGGAACACTCCTCGTCTCAGAGGCCACCTTCATATCTCGGGCTGCTGGCGGGAGGGAATTCGTCCCAGGCATCTACACGCAGGAACAGATAGACGGATGGGAAAAGGTCACGGATGCCGTGCATGAGAAGGGCAGCTTCATTTTTTGCCAGCTGTGGGCACTTGGGAGGGCAGCAGTCCCGGATGCCCTCCTCAAGGAGAATAACTCCCCACTTGTATCTGCCTCTCCCATCCCACTTTCCATCCGCCCTAACTCAGTCCCGCATGCCCTCACAGAGCCAGAGATAAAAACTTATATCGACGCTTATGTTACTGGTGCCAGGAACGCTATCGCAGCAGGCTTCGATGGCGTCGAAATCCATGGTGCAAACGGATACCTCATCGATCAGTTCTTGCAAGAGGTGAGCAATACCCGAGAGGATGAGTGGGGTGGGAGTATCGAGAAGCGAGCGAGGTTTGCGATTGAGGTTGTGGATGCGGTAGTCAAGGAGGTCGGCACTGAGAGGGTCAGTATTAGGTTGAGCCCATGGAGTCCATTTCAAGGTGCGTTTCAAATATCTTAAATCCATCGTTACAGTCGTACTTTACTAACTCTCGCACAGACATGGGATCTGCCAACCCAATCCCACAATTCTCCTACCTCGTACGCGAGCTCCGAAAGCACAACCTCGCCTACCTCCACATCACAGAACCACGCGTCGGCGGCAACATAGACGTGGACGCACCACCGCAGAGTAGCAACGACTTTCTGCGACAAATATGGTGCAAGGAGGGAAAGAATGGCGTGTTTATTAGTGCAGGTGGGTACACACGACAGACTGCGATAGAGACAGCACAAGAGAAGGGGGACATGATAGCATTTGGCAGGTTGTATATTCCGAATGTAAGTCCTTCTGTTCCTGAGTTTGTTTTATCCTTTCAATGTGCTCTTTCGTTATTCTTCGTCCATTTTCATTGCCCATGTGTGCTGTCATATTTCTTCCTGCACCTGTGGTCGATCTTTTTCGTATTTCACCTCTATCGGTACCTAATTTCCATGCTTTTCCAACAGCCTGACCTCCCTGCCCGACTCATGTACGACCTGCCGCTTGCTAAACCCGACCGCGCAACATTTTACCTCGCTGGCGATCTCACTGAGAAGGGATACGTTGATTTTCCAGCTGCAGATATACCAACAGAACGGAAGGTGTGAAGGCCAAGATTGCGAAGGTGAACGTTTCTGAACAGCCAAGATCGGGAGGTGTGTTTCAGGGGAGATGAAGACTTTCATAGACCTGCCGCTTAGATGCAGTGCTGACGTCGGCCGCAAATAGAATGTAGGCTACGACACCATACCCCGTGCGCAAGTTGTGAGCCATTTTCGCCTCCTGAGGTACGTATGGGGTATGTGCATCTGCGCCAACGACTGGGGTCTATCAATGGTAAGTGTGTTAATTGGTTTGTATGATTGTTCGCTTGATGGTAGTATACATGCTCGCTGATGTGGTCTACCAGCAAAATCACACGGATGACATGAGTGCAGCAACTTTGATGTTACCACTTTGACGTGAGGTCCATGTGTGGTTTGGGCTGTAAAAGAGGTGTTTATCATCTTGCGATCCCATGGAGGAGACATGTAAATTTGTTTGTCTCACAGGCCAAATTTCAAATATTTTGCGGGGAACATGGCATCGGTGCGGGCGGCTCGGTACTAAGCTATGGGTAAACACCGCCTACTTAGGCCGCCTATGACGTGTTCCAACTGGAGAGCGAAGGATCATCGGGTGGACTTCATATCTACCAGCAGTCCAAGTCTTCAATGTGGTATCGGTGCGAGAGCGACTCCTTCTTCAAAGTCACATGCCGTGCGTGCATGCTCACGCGAACTGGGTTCTGACAGAGTCCCAGATACATCGTGCAAGACAGTCTATGGGTTATCGAAATCCCACTGGGAGTCACATTCAAGCTTCACGTAATATTTCACGGATGGCAGAGTGCATCGATCGACGTATCGTTGTGTGGGAAGGTTTCCTCATGGGCCATGGCGGCCGACCCATGACTGTGCATTATGCGCAAAGGCCTGAGTACTTATATCTCCCATGGCACAAGACAGTCCTTACGCACCTTACTCACCTGGCCCACGATGACATCCACCCTCTTCACGCCCATCCAAGTAGGGCACATGGACCTTAGCCACCGCATCGTCCTCGCCCCCCTCACCCGGTTTCGTGGCTACTCCAGCCACGTCCCTGGGCCCCATGCAGCAACCTACTATGCACAACGTGGCTCCGTCACTGGAACACTCCTAGTCTCTGAGGCCACCTTCATCTCCCAAGCTGCTGGCGGGATGGACTTCGTCCCCGGCATCTATACACAAGAGCAGGTTGAAGGATGGAAAAAAGTCACGGATGCCGTGCATGAGAAGGGTAGCTTTATTTTTTGCCAGCTGTGGGCGCTTGGGAGGGCAGCAATCCCGGATGTCCTCTCCAAGGAGAATAACTCCCCGTTTGTATCTGCTTCCCCTATCCCACTTTCCACCGACCCTGTTCCTGTCCCACATGCCCTCACGGAGCCGGAGATAAAAACTTATATCGACGCTTATGTTACTGCCACCAGGAATGCCGTAGCAGCAGGCTTCGATGGCGTTGAAATCCATGGTGCAAATGGATATCTCATTGACCAGTTCTTGCAAGAGGCGAGTAATACCCGAGAGGATGGATGGGGCGGGAGTATCGAGAAGCGAGCAAGGTTTGCGATTGAGATTGCGGATGCGCTAGTCAAGGAGGTCGGCGCTGAGAGGGTCGGCATCAGGTTGAGTCCATGGAGTCCCTTTCAAGGTGTGTTCTATCTCTTCTCAATCAGTCGTTACAGTCGTACTTTACTGACTCTCGTACAGACATGGGATCTGCCAACCCAATCCCACAATTCTCCTACCTCGTACGCGAGCTCCGAAAACGCAACCTCGCCTACCTCCACGTCACAGAGCCACGCGTCGGCGGCAACATAGACGTGGACGCACCACCGCAGAGTAGCAACGATTTTCTGCGTCAAATATGGTGTGAGGAGGGAAAGAGCGGCGTATTTATTAGCGCAGGCGGGTACACACGACAGACTGCGATCGAGACAGCGCAGGACAAGGGGGGCATGGTAGCATTTGGCAGGTTGTATATTCCGAATGTAAGTGCTTCGCTGTTTCTAAATTTGTTTGTTTTATCCTTCCAATATTCCACGTTCGTTCTTCTCTCAGTTGTCCATTTTCTTTGAGCAAGTGCTGACATCTCTCTCTTCTTGTGCTGCTTCTGTCCTGCACGGCGCCTTTATATTCCACCTCTATTTCTACCTCACCCTCACGCGCGTGCAACAGCCTGACCTCCCCACCCGCCTCATGTGCGACCTGCCGCTTACCAAGGCGGACCGTGCAACATTCTACCTCCCCGGGGATCACACTGGGAAAGGATACATCGATTTTCCAGCGGCCGATGTACAAACAGAAGGGAATTTGTGAAGGGAATTTGTGTACCACCGAGGTAGTGGAGGGGAGGTGAGCTTTCTGAACTGGGATGAATATCCAAGACCGTGGATGTGTGTTGCAACAATTTTTCGAGGGATGCCGTAGACTCGCCGCCCAGCTGCAGTTCTGATGTCGACCGCAAATAGAATGACGACACCATACCCCGTGCGTAGATTGTGTGCCATTTCCGCCCTCCGAGGTACGCATGTGGTATGCATGTCTACTGAAGTATGGTATTGGTCAGTATGTGTTGGTTTGCCCAAATCGTGATGGCCATTTTGCCTGTGCGTATACCTCCTACATCAGATGGCTAACATGAGTGCAACAATTGACGTTGCTGCTTCCATGCGAGGCCACTTGTGAGTGGTTTCTCCTTGTACTTATCATCCTGTGATTCCATGGCGGAGACGTGTTGAACAAGGATACTGCATCGCTGGCCTGTTTCTGAATATTTATCGGCGAATGCTTTGATGTGTTTCGGTGCCGGTGGCTACGCAATGGCAAGTATATGCCACCAAGGACGCGATGCGGCCAACATCCAAACAGCTGTCCTCACTACCTTGCTCCATCGTAGGTATGGTCCGACTGTGATGGAACACTGCTACAGTTGGATCGAAGCGTATATTGCAGCCCACGCAGGGGTAATCACTCCACAACGCCACTTGAGATACTGGGTATCTTCTCTAGACGGATCACGATTGCCAAGGTCAAACGCGATAACGATGTGTGAGAATGTGAACAAGTAGTCCAGAATTCCGCAAGACACCGGTCTAGCCTCGGTGAACACGAATCAGATCGCAAACCGGTGACGACAGATAGTGAGTGAAGGTCCAGGCTCGGTGGGTGTATGATAATATTAGGGTTACTAACGGACGTACTTGGGTTTCAATGATGGCGCTCCACAGGCTTGGTTCTTTCTCTCCTGCCTCCATGAACGTTGCTGGCCCTTTACGACCACACCCTGTCCCTGGTCCAAGAGAAATGGATAACTATGATGAGGATCTTGCCTATATGGTCGCTCAACTCGGTCTTTCTGACATCGAGAGGTTGCAAACTTCATATGATATCAGGGAGCGTCATGGAGTGGGGCTCTCTGACCATGAAGTTGCTTTCGCATTGTTGATGCAGAACGCTCGAGAACTTGCAGAGTTCAATGCTGATCAGGAACTGGCCCAACGGCTTGCTGTTGACAGAGGTGGGGAGGCTGGTCCTGCACATAGGCAAGGAAGCATATTTATTGCGGAATCCACCAAAGCTAACACTGATAAGCAGGCCGGCAACAGTTGTGCAGCAAGCTCATGCTGTGGAAGGAGGTGAACCGGAACCTGTGCCTGGAAGGCCCCATGCGGAATCCACCATGACAAAGGTACAAACACAGGTAAACAAGCCGGCAACAAAGTACGCTTGCGATTTTAATGCTTCCCTCGACTTTCTGACGTGAATTTTAGCATCACATCAAGGATACATACATTGCTTGATTCCTTTCATCTGACGTCCATATGGCGTGGTCAGACTAGACCAAATCCAGTTCAAGCGCCAACTATCACGACCAGTCGGACTAGAGTTCCTCCTCGGTGAGACATGTTATGATTCTAGTGTACTGTTACTGAAACCACCATAACCAGGGCTACAGGTCACGCCTGTGTGATCTGTCGGGATCCCATCTTTGGAGAGGAGGTTCAAACACCATGTGGTCACTTTTATGACATCGGCTGCATCATCAACCTATTCCAGTCAGCACTGCGCGACGAGCTCCTGTATCCTCCTCGATGTTGTCATCTGAACATTCCACTCTTACGAGTTCGACCTCACTTGACGCAGGTAGTCCTCGCAGAGTTTGAACTCAAAGCTCAAGAATTTGGGACCCTGAAGCGCGTGTATTGTGTTGAATCCACTTGCAGCCGTTTTCTCGGGCCCTTACACGAGGGGAATTCGAGCAAGGCGTTTAAGTGCCCGTCCCCTAAATGCACGACAACGACATGTGGGAAATGCCGCGGGAGATACAGAAGATTCACCCACTTCTGCAATCTCGATGCAGAGACTGAAGGAGTACTCACGCTAAGCCGCGCCTCAGGATGGTCACGCTGTCCAGGCTGTGCTCAGGTAGTCGAGCTTAGCACGGGGTGTTACCACATGACCTGCCGATGTAAGACAGAGTTCTGCTATCTGTGCAGAGCACGGTGGAAGACCTGCAAGTGCCGACGCAGTTGATTATGCAAGAGAATTGTTCCATATAGGTGCTGTTAAGGTATGAATGAAAACTAAAGAGTTCCCCGTTTTTTGAAATGGACACAACCAGAACATCTTTAGCGTCCTGACGTCTATCATATTATGAACATAACCCATGTCCTTGACCCCTGCCAGGTCTAACCTATCGTATGATCATCAAGTGGACGTGAATCCAGATGCGGCCACTCGTCGACTATAACATCGCAAGCTGTGTTTGACATCGGGGATGGATAAGCGAATACAGGCAGAGGTTTACGGTCGAGTAAGGTACCCTAGCCCTACAAGAACATGCTGAAGATGAAGGACTTGACGAGATTTTGAACAGCGTATTTGGTTTGAGCGCAGACTCGCAAACAACGGATATCTGGGTATATGATATCATTAGGGGCTACTAATGGTCCTGGACAAAATAATTACAGATTTAGTTCTCTCTCTCTTGCCACCATGAACGTTGCCGGTCCCTCACGACCACGACCGCTCCCTAGTTCAAGAGAAATAGACAACCATGAGGAAGATCTTACTCGTATGATCGCTGAACTGGGTCTTTCGGACGTCGAGAGACTGCAGGCATTATATGATAATAGAAGGCATCGAAGAAAGGGGCTCTCAGATCGTGAAGTTGCTTTCACATTGTTGATACAGAATGCTCGAGAACTTGCGGAGTTCAATGCTGATCAGGCACTTGCCCAGCGACTTGCTATTGGGGAGCCTGATCCTGTGCCTAGGTGAGACTGTATATTGCGGAATTCACCGAGGCTAACACTATCAGCAGGGCAGCAACAGTCGTGGAGCAAGCTGTTGCCCCTAAATCCGCCATCAGAAAGTACGCTTGCGAGTATAATACTGCCCTCGACTCCCTGACGAGAATTCTAGCAGTACTACATCAAAGACACAAACATGGAGTGAATTGCTTGACTCCTTTCTTTCGACGCCCGTATCGAGCGGCCAGAACACACCAAATCCAGGTCGGGCGCCAACTATTACAGTCAGAGCTACTCCTCGGTTAGACATGTTACGATACTGGTGTACTGTTTATACTGACCTTACCATAACAAGCAGAGCTACTGGTCACAAATGTGTGATCTGTCAGGATCCCATCTTCGGAGAGGAAGTTCGGGCACCGTGTAATCACTTTTTCGATATCGGCTGCATCACCGACCTATTCCGGTCAGCAATGCGCGATGAGCGCCTCTATCCTCCTCGATGTTGTCATCAAAACGTTCCGCTCCCCCAAGTTCGGCCTCACTTGACGCAGGCAGTCCTCACCGAGTTTGAACTCAAGGCTCAGGAATTTGGGACGCTGAAGCGTGTGTACTGTGTTGAATCCACGTGCAGCCGTTTCCTCGGACCCTTACACGAGGGGGATTCGGCGGTTAAGGTCTTTACATGCCCATCCCCTAAATGTACAACGATGACATGTGCAAAATGTCGCGGGAGGTACTACAGAAGATTAACCCACTCCTGCATTCCCGATGCAGAGAATGAGGGAGTGCTCAAGCTAAGCCGTGCCTCAGGATGGTCACGCTGCCCAGGCTGCGCTCAGATGATCGAGCTTAGCATGGGGTGTTACCATATGACCTGCCGATGCAAGACAGAGTTTTGCTATTTGTGCAGAGCACCATGGAAGACTTGCAAGTGTCCAAAATGGGACGAGTCTAGGCTGCTTGCTCCCCCACAGTGAGAGCGTGGTGAGTGCTCAGTTACTGCTGCGTAGCCTGCTCATTTTCTCCAAGAGGCACCTGCAATGGAACGAGTGCCCGTTTCTGGCACTGCCAATGTCCCCTGGCCCCCGTAAAGCATTGCTTTTGGTTTCGCGGGATTGAACGTTCTTACATATGTTAGATAAAAAGGTCCAGGGGGTATCATTCCGTGCATGTATCGTCAATGTATAAGTGACAACGCGTCAAAGAATGCAGTTATAATATCTCTAGCGTCCTGACATCCATCATATCATGAACAGCAGCCATGTCCTTCACTTGTGCGTTGATATTGTGATCTGACGCGATCCTCTTGTACTCCCCACCGCGCTGCTGCACTAGCAAAAGTGCGCCAAAAGGTTGTCCAAGTCGGACGACCAACCTCAACGCTCGCAAGTGAGATTCTGAATCAACTGGCTCATTGTCTCCAGGAGACCCATTGTACGATCCGTCTGACAGAGATTCCGAATCTGACAAATCGTCCACGTTCTGCGGATCGTCCGCAAGGTCAGGCAGCTCGAGGTCATAACGATTCCATGGACGGACGAGCAAATATCGCTGCCGAGGAGATCTTGTCCGCGAGAACTGAGTCAACCTGTCTTCTGTGGTGATTAACATGTCTTGAAGCCCTTCTGCTTTGATTTCATAAGTGAGATGTGTCTCACGGTCTTGACCTCGTCCCCCTCTGACTTCTGTGACAGGAAATGCAATGCAATGCAAGTGCAGTCTACGTGTCATGAAACGAGGGGCGGTTAGGTCGCCAAGCCTGGCATACAGTGTTGAAGCAAGCTTCACAACAATTGCATTTTGCAGCGACGAGACCGATGTCTGTATCTGGTCTTCAGATAGAAATGGCGGTGTGGATGTGGGAGGGTTGTATGCGGACATGTCGGCTGGTAGACAACTGTGGAACTCGGATGCTTTTCCGACCCAATCCAGGGCAGTGATGTCTCCCGACTGAGCGACGATTTCCTGTAAGAGCCGACCAAGCGCATGTTGTTTCCCCTCGCCGTAGATTACAGGTAGGTGGAGGCCGAAAATGCCAAATAATGAGTACGCGATGTCTTCCTGCAACGTGGTGGCACGCGTAGACGCCCATCGCAGTTTCTCTCGCGCGCCTGTCATGCCCGGGCTGAAGGCGACGAGAGTCTGTGCATCTATCCCTGTCGAATCCTCCAACTCCTGCATGATAGCAACAGACTCCTTATGGTTGGGAGAGTGGTCATTGAGATATAACGTCCAATCTGCTTGGTAGAAGAGAACGACTGCAGGAGCCAGAAATTCCTGAACAGTCCATCCTCGCGTGTTCCAAGTGCTGGCTGCGAGTGCCCCAGACGTCGACAAAGGCGGGACGTCCGACAGGTAGATGATCGTAAGAGCCGAGCGGCGATACCAAACGAACATGGAGTTGACTGATCGTTGGAGTTCAACATTGTTGTTCTGATCTATACAGCACGTATCACTCCAGGCCCAGAGATACCCCGCGTTACGAGCGAGTTTGCAGAATGTCTGCAACTTCACCACGGTCCCAATTGGATCCAAATCATACACGACCTTGTCCTCGATGTCGGGTAACCGTGGCTCCTCGTTTTCCCACCTGTGTGATAGCATGACCCAACGGAAGTACATCTCCACTGCTTCCTCGATGGACTCCATTTGAAGGTGCGGATGCTTTATTGATGACGACAAGAGCTTTTTGTACTCTGTGCTCGTCTTGAAGGTATTTGTCTGTGCCTGTCGATCGCATAACCGCCCAGTGGAAGTGTTGACTAGACGAAGTGGGGCACTTTCCAGGTGAGAGTGGACAGTTTTTCGAACAGCATCTTCGACTTCAGGCGGACTGACATACTGCTGACGCAGCTCTGGAGAAATACTTCATCATTTTCACGCTGACACGAGTTATTCAGTGCTTACTTTGTGTCTGCGGGTCAGATGCATTTTCCAACTTGGAGAGCATGGTTTTGAAGGCTATGACTGCTTCATCATAGCGTTGTGCTTCATGAAGCGCTGCATGTTGTAATTTATACCCAACATGAGACGAAGGGTCGAGTTCGATGACCTGTGATTCAGCACAATCAGTACAATTGCTTGATAAATGATATTGTCAGCACCTTTTCCGCGTCGTGAAGGGCATCCGCATATAAGCCTAGTCCCAACTTTGCTCGACTGCGGTGTGTAAAGAGGTAGTGACTCGAGGAATCCATCTCAATCGCTGCCGAATAGAGTTTGACGGCCATCTCATGATTGCTCGCAGAAACATCCATGTGTGCCTTCGCAACACAGCGTGCAGTGCAGTCTTGTTTGAAGGCTAATTGGCATCACTATGAGTATCAATGTTCGGTTATTCGACACCTTAAATTATTTACTGGTAGACCATTCAAGGCAGCTGTCCTTCGCAGCGTCGCTAATCCTGCTCATCATGTATTGATGAGATTCGACCGCTTCGGTCAGTCGACCAGCGCGGAGTAACGAGTCACACCGTCTTTGGTTGACAGTTTGCCACAACGAGTCAAAGTCCCAGCCGAAGAGCTACCCAGCGCACATAATCAATTAGTAAAAGTGACCTCTCCCGCTTCGTAAGGACGCACCAGTGTGAAAATCTTCCATCTAGGTTCCAAAAGTGCTGCGTGCAAGAACAAGCGGGTTATGGTGTTAATGTTTGCTGTGAATTGATCCGCGGCTTCGTTGTACTGTCCACTCTGGAAGTCGATTGTTGCAAGCTGCACGAGTAGATATGCCTAGGGAGGGTATGTTAAAATGAGAGCTCTCGCGAGGTTTAACAAGAAGCTCACCTCAACGACCCTACAAGAAAGTGTATCTAATTGTTGACAAGCGGTTGCGAGGTCTTGAACTCGCCGCATTGCCTCATCATGGCGACCTGCATTGAAAAGCGCAACAGCCTTGACCACATTAGATTGAAGTCTTAGTATGAAAGACCGTCTATTAAAGATAGTGCTGAGAGTGGCATACCTTGATCAATAGTAAAAGATCGATATTCATTGGATCACGATTCGAAAATACGAACGCGAGATCAAAAGCTTCCATGGCATCTAAAACCTGGTCGTTGCCGCATAGAGCAATGCCCTTAGAGATGTAGCCCATTAACGAGGGTTGAATGGAAATTGACTATGTCATCAAGGAGTCAGTCAACCTGTGTTCAACGAGTCGAGATATGTACAACGCCCTACCTTGACTGCGTCTTGAAGCGCATTGTCCCAGTCGAAAATTCGCGCCCTTACAATTGAGCGATTGGCGTAGGAGTCAGAATTGTTGTTATCGGCATCGATCTCTTGGACTAGCAGCTCTTCAGGTGTATGAAAGTATCCTGCATCGCGAATGGTCGTATTTATAGCGAGGAACTGCGTGAATCATGGTCAAGTTCAGTGATAAAAAAGAGCATTGAAGGCAAACAGCTCACGTCGAATTCTGAGGATCTAGATTGAGTGCTAGAGATTTCGGGAGTGTCTGACGAACTTTTGATTATGCTGTCGCGATCGCTAGGCTAAACGCCGAACGATGTCAGTGACTAGACAGGCGGATGAATAATGGGTGAGGGCATACCTGAATGTCACTGTGAGCATGATCGTTCATGTATTGTAATTAGCAGTAAGAAGACTTACTTGGATGAGATGTGTTGACAGAGTTTTCTGATAACTCGAGTGAGACTCGCAGGCCCATGAGAGAGAAGTGGAAATAAGCCCACAGAAGTCCGATTAGTAAGTTGTCTCTGTTGCTCTACCTCTGCCTCGTATTGCTTGAGTATGTTCTTCAAGAACCAGAACCAAACCCTCCCTTCGTTATCTCCGCTGACGAGCCATTTCCCATCAGGAGAAATTGCAACACATAAGAGACCAGCGAGGTGTTCGAGTGCCTGTCCTATATTTCTGTGGGTCTTTGTACTCCACAGTCGGACAGTCTTGTCGTCCGAGGCGGCGGCAATGAAGGAGTTATCAGAAGAGATATCGAGCGAGCGGATCCAGTCAGTGTGACCGGTGCAAGTGAGACCATTCTGGTCTCCATTAGATGAATTCCAGAACATGACTGATCCATATGATGCAGAGACAAGTTGCTGGCCGTCGGACGACCACACAACACTTCGAACTGGATTTTTGTGAGCGTCAATCTCGAAGAGAAGCTCGGGGTTGACGGCATTCCAAACTCGGATGCTACAGTCCGATGAACCGGAGGCTAATTTTAGGCCATCTGGGCTAAACGCCACACTCCATACCGATCCACGATGACTGTCGAGCGTCGTGATGACTGCACCAGTCTCAGCGTTCCATACAACAACTGTGAAGTCTTGCGACCCGCTGGCGAATCTCTTTCCATCGGGGGAGAAGCACACAGACTCTACCCAGTGGGTATGCTTCACCAGCGGTTCGAATACCATCTGCTTGCTCTCGACGTCCCACATGATGATCCTCTTATCCCTTCCCCCACTGACCATTCGCCTGTCGTCCGGGGATACGGCGACTGATCGCACCCAGTCCTTGTGTCCTTCAAATGACCCTCCTATCAATGCTCCTTTCTGCACGTCCCAAATTCGCAGAGTTGTGTCTTTTGAACAAGTGACGACCCGCTGACTGTCTTTGAAGAATGCAACTGCCTCCACTTCGCTTTTGTGCCCTCGTATCGTCCGCCTTGACGCAGGTCGCCCTCTCACAGTCAGAAACACATTTTTTGCTGCATCAACCACCGTTGACATGCCTTGTTGGCCTAGACAAAGAGACAGATTCAGACGGTAAGCGGCATTTTTTTTAGGGATGACGATGGTTACCTTGCAGGTATGATATATGGGTGGGTTTTACCCGTGTAGACCAACCTGAAGGCGGCTGTTCGGGTTCTAGCAATTTTTAGCTTCCTACCATGCTGTAGTGCTAATTACAGCATGAACTCATTGTCACTGCCACTCTTCATAGCTTCACATGTCACGGCGAAGCGCTCGTCGCACGTTGATTCTTCAAACAATGAACTCGCTCGAAAGAGCATGTGCCTGGTTGTTCGGCGCACTACAGCCCATCCTGTAATCAGATATCATTATCATCTGTAAGGCACTACATGCCCCGAGGTCAAAGAAGGCTGACGGGCGATGACCAGGCGTTCATATTCCCTGCTCTCACTTGCACGTTAAAATGTGAAAGTATACTGCAAAGACGAACGCGCAATGGATTATCATGTCACGTCACCGAAAGTTTTTTGTTCCAAACACTGGGACAGCCGAGGGTAACCTGGCAGATGATCTTTCAATGCGACATATCAGGGCATGGGTGTCTGGAGCGGCGATTAAGTACAAGGCGACTATGCATGTGACCGGTGTGTGCCTGCCTGCTAGCCAGCATCCGAACATACTTATACTTAGGACATGTGAAAGTTTCCCATGACACCAAATTCCCGGTGTGGATAAGTTTCCAGATAATTATGAAACAGAGGCTGGGGATTTGAAGCAAAATATTGGGGAGAAATATCACACCTACTACTTACGATATATTCCAAATGATGTGATCTTAAATGTGTCGCGGAGGTTGTCGAGTTGATTTCTGGTACCGTGTTGCGTCATGGTTAAAATCACGTATGGATGACGTGCTAGTGTGCGGCAGGAGCTGCATGTGACCTGTGGTACTTTTGCAAGGATGTGTTGCAGTGTTGCAGTGCGGCGAGAACTGAATCAGTTTGTTAGCTGTGGTGATTGGCAGGTCTTGAAGACCATCTGCCTTGACATCATAAGTGAAACATTTGTCCTCGTCTTGACCAGGCCTCCGTCTGACCTCTGTGACGGAAAATGCGATGCAAGGCAGTTGCAGTCTGGAGTTTGCGAGTCGAAAGAAGTTGAGGTTGTCAAGGAGGGTATACAGTTTCGAAGCCGACTCCACAGCGACCGCATTTCGCAGCCTAGAGACACACATCTGCATCTCGTCTTCAGGTAGAGATGTCAGCATGCACGGTGGAGTGTTGTACGCGATAATGTCGCCCGACCGACCATTGATCTCCTGTAAGAGTCGTCCGAGCGCATTTTTGCTCCAAGTTCACCTGACTGCACTGCGCAAAAAAGGAGGGATCCGGCCCAAACTCTGCGGGAAGTATCTTCTCGATCGACCAAATATGGAGCTTCCGCTCGGGATGTCCACTTACAAGCAGTTCTCCGCTGGGAGAGATCGCGACACATTCAACCCCGTCGATATGTTCGAGTGCCTGTCCTATATGCTGGTGTGTCTTCGTGTTCCACAGTCACACATTCTTGTCTTTGGAAGCGGTGGAAACGAAGGACCCATCAAAAGATATGGCGATTGATTTGATATTCTAAGGCTCAGTGTGACCGGTGCTGGGTTGACCGACTTGGCTCCCGTTAGACGAGTTCCAGAACTTGAGTGTCTTGTCATCTTGATGCGCAGACAAGTTGCTAGCCGTCAGGCGACCACACAACGCTTCTAAAGACATCTTGGTTAGCGATCTCGAGAAGAAGTTTTCGATGCACCAAACCCGGATGAAATCGTTCAATAACCCGGATGTGTCGTCTGAATCGACGTCAGCTGGTGAATATATAGCCTTGCAACAGACTTACACCAGAGCGACAGACAATTGCAAAAGGTAATCAGAGGAGAAGAGAGTTTTGGAAAAGCAAAATATATAGCCAAGAAATGACGATATTGTGAGGCGATGATGCAATCAATTTTTGGCAAAAGGAAGATCAGTCCTATAGGTGGTTGGAAACAAAAAGCGACACCAGCAGGATTTGAACCTGCGCACGGAAACCGTAAGAGATATCTATGATTCGAATCTCTCGCCTTAACCACTCGGCCATAGTGCCATGATAGACCTTGTCAGTTTTTTTCATCAAGGACGCGTTTGCCCGTGGGAAGAACGCGAGAACTAGATGCCGTAACTCGTTGCTGAGACGTCGACGCGTTCACTTTGTCACTTTGTCGTTGTCGCGCACAACATCATATCGGGTGCAAAGTATGGCGTACTTCGGGGTATGAGAAGACCGACACCAGCGTATTTCAGCAAACACCTCAACCGAAAAGACACTGATGCTAGAAGATAAATTGAGACCCGGCCGGCTTACGTGCATGAACCAGCGTGAGTTGCCTCTATGTTCAGATCTATATATCCTGAAGCTTCTCTTCATGGACTGTTTAACGTCTGTCGAAGTGCCACCCGAAACCCGCAACCCAGTCGCTCGCGAAAGGGGAAGAAAGAGAAACCAAAGTTTATCGCTGATACCGTCCTCCGTGGAGCGTCTCGAGTCCTTCATGGACAAACTTTCGATGTGGCAGCTGGTGTCCCTCATCGATACATAACTCGCCATAAGAACGAGCGCGACTGAATGCAAAATTTTTGCGAGTTGAACCTCTGTAAATGTTGACCTCAATCCTGCGCAGCACAATCGATCACCCTGGTCGGCGCTACGCCCATAAAGGCACTACCTCCCCATGCAATGTCAGATACATCAATTTGGAGTTTGACCTTATACATGAATTGAAAATAACTTGCCGAGGGTGCTGGAAGTGCTGGAGGTCTGGACCTCTTCGATGAGTCAGGTAATTTCTCGAGACTTGGGAGCCGAAGTACTTCGGACCGGTACTAACGGGGCCCCTTGCAGCAATCTGGAACAGGGCTGGTGGCATGTTCTCTCTTCCGCTTTGTTGCCGGTAAGTTTTCATTATGAAATTTATCTAAGAGGGGACTCCTCTTATCATTCCTGTCCTTCACCGGCAGTGAAAATACCAAATACCCGTATGCTCCTCGCGCCGATTCTGGTTTAGCTGAACCTCTCGCAGACGTATAAATGCAGCTCATGTATATGCCTACTAATTAGAGAACTCAGACGTTGATTCCCGCTCCAAAGCACGACAGAAAGGCTCTAAGTTCTTCTCCCAATACTTCTAGTCCTTCCAAACTTCACGCTATCGCAAACACGTCTGATTTTCGCCGTTCTCGAAACCATTCCCCTTCGTACTCGTTATCAGCCTTACACCACAACTCCGCTCTCGAGTTGCTTTTCCTCTGATAGTAGACCATGTTGACACCCATCAATGTTACTTGGCTGAACCTAGTATGCATTTCCAGTGTTGCAGTCTATCTGGTAAAGCAGGTGTTCGCCAAGAATAATAATCGTACACCATATCCACCTGGCCCCCGGGGGTGGCCTCTCCTTGGTAACATCTTAGACATGCCTCACATCAAGCCTTGGCTCACATTTGCTGAGTGGGGCAAGAAGTATGGTGAGTGCCTCCTGTTTCTTCAAAAATTTGCATTTTCGACAATCTTGTCTGCAGGTGATGTCTCGCATATCGAGGTTCTGGGGCGGCACATCATTGTGCTGAACTCTGTCAAGACTGCAATGGAAATGCTGGACAAAAAAAGCACTTTGTACTCTGACCGTCCTGTTCTTCCTATGGCTGGCGAACTTGTTGGCTGGAAGGACTCTTTGCCTTTCCTCCCTTATGGTGACCGTTGGCGCCGGTACCGCAAGAACTTTCATCGCGTCATTGGTAGCCGCGTTGCAGCGGACGTATACAACCAGATTGAGGAGGTCGAGACTCACCGATTCATGAAGCGTGTCCTTGCCAAACCCGACCAACTGCAAGAGCATATCCGACAGCATGTACTATTTATCCTTGCATTAACATCATCTTGAATTTTCACTGTAGCACTGTTGGCACTGTTATTCTGCGCATTTCTCATGGTTACGAAGTGAAAGAGAACAATGATCCCTTCATTGACCTTGCAGACCGCGCTTTGGCCAATGTATCGCAGGCCACAGCTCCCGGTGCCTTTATGGTTGACATTTTACCATTCTGTAAGTTATATATTCCGATGTTTGCTTCTGATGACCTTACTATTTTAGTGGCAAAGGTCCCTGCGTGGTTCCCCGGTGCTGGCTTCAAGCGCCTAGCACGTGAATGGCGCGAGACCCTCGAAGAGATGGTTTCTGCACCCCACAAGTTCGTCAAGGATCAAATGGTGACCAATGTTCAGATTTGTGATCATGTGTTGAAGTTCGAATTTTACAGGCTGATGGCATCGCCCCTATGTCTTTCACCTCGAATCTCTTGGAAGGCTGCGCTTTATCTGTGGAAGAGGACGATATCGTGAAATGGTCTGTTTTTTCCCTATACAGTGGTGGTTCCGACACGGTTGGTCCCTCCCTATATATTTTACAATCATCAAATTTTCTTAGTACTATACCTATTTCCTCAGGCCGTTTCTGCGATATACGCACTTTTTCTAGCTATGACACTTTTCCCTGATGTGCAGAAGAAAGCTCAGGATGAAATTGACGCTGTCGTCGGTCCTGATCGTCTTCCCTCCTTTGCAGACCGGGACTCCCTCCCCTACACTGAGGCGCTTTTCAAAGAAGTTCTCCGCTGGCATGCTGTCACTCCTACTGGTACGTAGATCTCATTCATAACATTATTTATTTGATAACATGATATCTCAATCACAGGTTTCCCCCACTGCGTGGCTGAGGACGATATCCACGACGGGTATTATATTCCAAAAGGTTCGCTAGTCTTCCCTAATATCTGGTTGGTACCCCCTTTTTTTCCATGTTACATTGATGAACAGAATGCAATACATTTAATTGCGACAGGTTCATGCTCCACGATCCGCGGACATATGCTAATCCCTTACAATTCAACCCTGAACGCTTCTTGGCTAAGGATGGAAAGGAACCTGAGACAGAGCCTCGCACGATCTGCTTCGGCTTTGGTAGACGGTGAGCATAAAGTTGGTTTTGGAGCGGAATGCTAACTTTCTGCTCGGCAGTATTTGCCCAGGTGCGCCTATCTCACGTAAATTTAAAAGTAGTTCTCTGAGTCGCTTGCTTTTCATTGGACAGGCCTCCATCTTGCTGAAGCATCCATCTGGATATCTACTGCAATGTCACTGGCCGTGTTTGATATTTCTAAGGTTGTCGAGAACGGTGTTGAGATCACCCCTGAGTTTGACCCTTCATCAGGTGCAGCCAGGTGTGTCGCATATCTTATCACCTCCGATGCTGGTCTGGATAGACACACTCCCAGCCACCTTAAACCCTTCAAGTGCTCTATAAAGCCTCGCTCTGCAACAGCCCTTGGGCTCATTCAGCAAGATGCTGACTACTAAGCGTACGATGATGAGATTAGAGAAACACGCAGGGATAACACACTTGGCATGTATTGTAATTTTTATGTTGCACTTAGAAGTTGTGCAAAATGATTGATTGTCGCTCATATATATGTCATCTTGGAGTTCGCACACAGGAAATCAATTGCTTCCGCTGAGCTTTTTTATGGACGCAACAAGACTGGTACTTAAAATGAACCTTGGTATTCCGTGTCAGCTCGCCCTCCAGCCGCAAATCTTTGCACGCACACGCTCCGACGAGTCCATGCCCTCCTGCAGAATATTCCAAGCGGGAACGACTGAATGAATGTGAGTCAATTGAAGTTACACAATGTACCACAGGCAACATTATTAATTCACCTGCTTTCACGCAGAATCATAGAACCCAGCAGTGGGGAGCTTGTAGTCACTGCCGAGCTCGATACTTTTTTTTTTTTTTTTTTTTTGCATCAGATTGAGTCCTTTGGGGTCGTAGACCCTATGTTGGACATTTTTCGTCATTTGCACCTTTTTCGTATGTATATTAATGATATCCTCTGATGTGGCGTGATTCGGACTCGTACTCCCCGTATCGTCTGGTGGGACAACACAGTAAGCACAAAAGGAAAGCTGCGATGAGAAGGGTCAGTAGATGTAGGTTGAAATATATGGACTCGCGGGGTTTTATCTGTTTGTTTGATGTTTTCGTGGGTTTTCGTGTTGTGTTGGGTGCTTCTACTGATTCTTCTAGGATATCGACAGCGCCGGCGTGGGTACGGCTCTCCTTTCGTCATGGAGTGTTCTAGTGGTATTATGTTGTACAGTGGGTGTTTGGTGGTTGGCGAGGGCGAGGGCGGATTTTATGTTCGAGCACAACATCCTGGGCATATAATATATCAGTTGTTGTCATTAGCGAGAGGTCATGTTATATCAGCGCCGTTGGCTTAACGTGCGCCGTTGGCTTGACGTGGTGATATATCACTGCATACTTGGCTTGACGTGGTGATACATCACCGCATACTGCACGCTACACCACTGTCCACTTACAGATACTATGATCGGCGATCACGATCTTTCTCAGGCTGAGGGAGACGGTCTTCGTTTGATGACAGGAACAGTTTGAGGCTTCGTTTGACAGGAACAGTTCGATCTGACAATTTGAGATCTTGTATGAATAAGTACCTCACCGATCTTCATTCCCAATTCAGATATGTTTGAAAACAAACGCAACTAGTGATGTGCAAAGCCCGGCTTCAGGCCGTGGGCCGAGCCAAGCCGAGCCCATTTAGGCCGGGCCAAGCCGAGCCTTGAGGACGGCCCATAAGGGCTCAAGGCCCGGCTTGAGGTATCTGTAAGCCTGAGCCGGGCCCTCGAGCCACGGCTTTCAATGGGAGTAACACTGGCAGATCATAGATGAGTATTTGAGTACTTCTGCTCGTTTGCGTGCATCTGCATTTGTTCGTATGTAATTCTGCGTGTTCTCACTTACACATACTCATTTATAAATCGTTGCACGTGACACTTTGTTTGTTCGGAACGGGTCATTCATGCTTGTATCCTGTTCATTCACCTATGGCGCTGGATTCGTTCAACTATTCCACACAAAATATGCACACACACACAAAGGATTTACACCCACAGAGTCGCGTACCGTTGCCGAGATGTATCAGGATGCTTTGGGATTAGCGTGACTTCCCGTTTTGGTAACACCGCACGACGACAAAATGCTCGAGCTCGCTGTCCTCAACAGCGAGCTCAAATAGTTACCTAATCCTTCACCCTTTTCACTAGTTCTTTTGAGGGAAAAAAATCACCTGTAGCTTAACTATGCTTACTCTTGGACAACACAACCCTCCTTCCCCACCTCCTCCTCCCCCCACCCTGACCGCTTTTCTGGTATTTTCTGGACTCTAATTGCATACTTCTGGCTTTGTAGAAGTTCTAATATATTTATACAATAAATACATCATTAATTGAGCCCATAATAAGCCCCTCAGAGCGCCCAGTTTAAAATATGACAGGAATGGGTGAATATTGGAAGTATGGAAGATTTATGGTCAAAATAGCATTGTTACTTAGCTACAGTTGATTTTTTTCCCTCAAAAGAACTAGTGAAAAGGGTGAAGGATTAGGCAACTATTTGAGCTCGCTGTCCACAACAGCGAGCTCGAGCATTTTGTCGTCGTGCGGTGTTACCAAAACGGGAAGTCACGCTAATCCCAAAGCATCCTGATACATCTCGGCAACGGTACGCGACTCTGTGGGTGTAAATCCTTTGTGTGTGTGTGTGCATATTTTGTGTGGAATAGTTGAACGGATCCAGCACCATATTCACCACTCGTATCTTCACACTCGTGCTCATATTGCACTCATTCCAGCTTGTGTACACCTGTTCTGACTTGTCCCTCGTCGTTCTCATTCATCTGGGCTTGCCTGGCCTCATTTTGGTTCATTATGGCTTGTCCCTCGGCATTCTCATGCATCTAGACTTACCTGCACTCGTCTGGACTCTTCTGCATTCGTCTGCATTCGTCTGGACTTGCCTGAATTGACTTGCCTCTATTCATCTGGGCCTGCCTGCACTTGTTTGGACTCGTCTGCATTCGCTTGTACTTGCCTGCACTCATTCTGCATTCGTTTGGACTCATCTGCATTCGCTTGGACTTGCCTGAACTCATTTGGACTTGACTTGGCTTGTCTGTATTCGTCTGGGCTTGTCTGCAAACGTTTGGACTTGACTTGGCTTGTCTGCATTCATCTGGACTCGCCTGCAATCGTTTGGACTTGCCTGCATTCATTTGCGCTTGCCTGCACTCATTTGGACTCGTCTGCATTCATCTGCATTCGTCTGGACTTGTCTGCGTTCGTTTGGACTTGCCCTGGCTTGTCTGTATTCGTCTGGGCTTGTCTGCACTCGTTTGCACTTGCATGCATTCATCTGGACTTGCATGCACTCGTTTGGACTCATTTTCATGTACGTTGGTGCCCGTGCATTTTCGACAGCCGTTAATGATATCACACAATTTTTTGCATAGCAAGCCGCGGCCTAAGCCTAGGCCGAGCCGAGCCTAGCCTGAGCCGTCAAGGAAGGCTCGGCCTGCAATCTCAGTGAGCCTGAGCCCCATCAAGCCGAGCCGTGGCCCCGGCTTTTGAGCCGGGCCGGGCCGTGCACATCACTAAACGCAACAAGTAGTATTTGGGTGAGAAAAAACATATAATGGGACGTTAAGACGATGGAATAGCCCCCCATATAGACCTGAAATGAAAAGCCAGGCTCCGTCGCAGTGAAGCCTGCCGATGCGCATATGCGACTGCACCTTCTGCACTCTCTGGTGACCCGAAAGTGCGACGTGAACCCTGCGTGTCCCACCAAACAGCCTGCCACTCGAAGAAAGCAAGCACACGCCTCATTTCTTCACGCAGTAGCTGCACCTCTTCTTCCCATCGATGTGCTCGAGCTCTGGCCCTGCACCACTCAACACGCAAGGCTGTAACAGATTCAATAACCGAGAAAAAAACATATTACGTGTACTCACAGTCCTGTAAGCCATACTCCGTGTTATCCGACACTCCACGTGTCTTCCAGATCCAGGACACTGTTTGCTGGCCGACCGTTGCCCCATTGTCTTGTCTCAGCGGGACAGCATCTTTTGCACGATCGAGCGGCTTGAAAGTGAGTAGCCAGTTGTCGTCCTTGTGCAACCTTGGCGCTAGCTTGACAAGCGCATTCCGCGCTGCGTTGTATTTGGCAGCGAGGGCATCAATCCGATTGTCCGCGTTGTTGATTACTCCGTTTGCGCGAGTGTTGGCACGTTGACCGCGAATAAAAGCGTCTTTGTACTTATATAGGTGATATTTCATGTTGAGGACACAGCGAATGTCGTTCAGCGCATCGTTGGCCTGCGCCTCGCGTAACTCCCATTCGTAATTCAACAAGCGCTCCTCGCAGGGTAAACTAGAGGGTATCGCAGATGGGAGGAATAGAATGATTTTGTGAACCTTCTGTTCGGTAGCAATGTCGTCAGATGAACGAAGTCGTGACACACACGGCATGTACAATAGTTGTACACGCGACCATGTGTCAATGCGTCGACGAAGGGAGTTGATGCGTTGCAACAGGGTTACTTGTTGAGCATTGGTGGGATGTTGTCCGATCTTCCCGGCCTCAAACGCAAGACGTCGCCTAAGAAAAGTTTAGAATAATCTTCGCAACAATGAATAAATGACGTACTGCTGGTCTTCGAGATCTAGCCCGGACGAAATGAGCATCGAAGGTGATATATCATCATGGAGAGACATGCTCGTGCCACGTTCTATATCGTCTGCCTCAGCCTTTGACAATGCTAATCGAACCGATGCTTGGCTCACGGCTTATGATACTCAATTAGATAGGTACAATCACACGTGCAGGAATAGACTCACCGGTGACCTTTAGTTCGAAGGGATTCGGTTTGGAACGGTCAGCTTCCCAAGCCACGACGTCCTCCTTCCAGCAAGCTAACTGGCTGGAATCGAGTGCGGCCTCAAAGTCGTTTAAGTCACACCTGCGCTCGAGAACCTCCGGTAAGGCAGCCTTGAGCTTACGGGCAAGAGTTTTACCTAAACCAAATGAAACGCCAGAATTATCATTCTAGTTAACATGACTTACCCATCAAGCACACTTTCTTCCAGTTCCAGTCATTGAAATGGTCGTCGAGGGTGTCGCGCCTTGAATCAGGACCCATCTCACGAGTGCTAGTTGCAATGGGATTAATGTCGGCCCATCCGCGTTCCGGGGCTTCACCATCGGTTCTTCCGACCCCCTTGATGAAATTGAATGAGTAGGTAGTCTGACAACTCAAGATGTGAGCGGGAAGATGGAACTTTGGTACTAGAAACGTTATGGTTTTCGTGTCGTGATCCAGGTGATACTGCTGAGGGAATGCGGACATGCGAGTCCAGAGGTTCTTGCTCCATTGGCATGCAATGTCGTAGGATATGTTGATCACCTGGAGCGTTGATGCTGTCTGCATGCTCGAAAAGAACATGTAATCCATATTAATATACCTGTGAATATGTTAAAAGCAAATACAACACGGACAATCTGAATACTTACCTTTCGCCTTTTTGTAAGTCACCAACTGAGTTTGGGCGCTTGAAATTGTGTCGTGCACAATCTATTGTGCCAGCGCCAGTTGCTGCGAGACCACATGACGCCTTGGTATCGGCCAGATCGACTGCGCTGTGACTTGAACACGTACTTTTCTAAAATAAAACAAGTTAACAGTCATCTCACGTCGATGGTTCTGACTCACCTCTTGAGGTGTTCCTCCGCGTGAATTTAAAAAAGATTTGTACGCCGTCTCCTCGACAAAAAATGAATAGCCTTGGTTGAGTCCAGGATCAGCAGCGTCCGAGGAGACATTCCGCCGAGCAAGTCGAAAATTTGCGTCAATCGCAAGGAAGAGCGCATACAAGAACCTTGACTCAGGTGGAGCATTTTCCCATCCATCCGGTAAGTTTTTTCCGGGATGGGGGCAAGCAGGACATGTAACCGCACAGGAACCAGGTTCCGTAGCAGCGATGGATCCGGGATGATGGCCCTGGCCGGACCGTTTGACTTGCTTCAAAAATCGCCATTCTCGTATCATGCGGAGGAAAGCGTCATAACGGTCCTGGATCACCTCAGGCAGCACTTCTCGGTGTCTATAAAGGGTCTAAGAGACCCGGTTTCTATGTTATGGGAAACTAGTCTCTGAGACCCACCCTCCCGCCATCTAATTATAGTTCATGCTCTGGCATTCCCTCGCGGGCCTCCAGCACCTCCCTATGAGCCTCCAACGCCCCTCCCATGCCTCCAGCTTTCCCTCTAGTAATACCTCCAGCGCTGCCCATATTGCTCACCATCAACCATTCAAGGCCTCCTGCAAGACTCTCCTGCATTGTATATGCCCAACTCTTGGAACCTGCTGCCATGGACTTATCTCTGGATTCAAATGAGGACCGGTGCCGCTCCGAGGTGAGTTGAATGAGTTTCTTTATTCACGCACCTCCATCCCATCCTCTCGAACCGCTCTCGCACCTCTGTTTCACCCTCTTGCATCCCCCTTGCATTTCTGTCCTATCCCCCTGCACCTCCGTCCCATCCTCTTGCACCTCTGGCCCATCCTCTCGCATCCCTCTTGCACCTCCGTTCGATCCTCTCTCACCTCCGTTCGATCCTCTCGCGCCTCCATTTGATCCTCTCTCACCTCTGTTCGATCCTCTCGCACCTCCATTTGATCCTCTCTCACCTCCGTTCGATCCTCTCGCACCTCCATTCGATCCTCTTGCACCCCTCGCACACCTCCATTTGATCCTATCGCACCCTCTTGCACCCTCTTGCACCTCCGTCCCATCCTCTTGCACCTCCATTTGATCCTCCATCCGATCCTCTTGCACCCTCTTGCACCCTCTTGCACCCTTTCGCACCCTCTTGCACCCTCTTCCACCTCCGTCCCATCCTCTCGTGCGCAGCTGGGTCACCAATGTTTTCGAGGTCGAATATATTCTTTATAGTCTCTGATAGGAACTCTCGTATATAGTACCTGGTAATAATATAGCAGGAGGTTCAAACCTCCAAGTCAATACTAAAATGGGGCAGAACTAAGGAAGGAAGTGGCAGTACGAGATGGCAGGATGTGGCATTGGAAGGCACAGAGAGTATATAGATACAGTGGAGGCATAGATGTAGATAGCAGCTAGTATTTGAATAATGTCCCGCCGGGTACTACATACCCTGGTTGACGGGGCACTCGACAAGGTATCGCTCGAAGATGGCATCATATGCATGGTGTGTGATAAGGTGGGAGACAAGTACATTGAGGAAGATGGGTGCGCCTGACGGGGGTCGAGACATCCTGCTATCCAACACATCAGTCTTCCCAAGTTCGATCCTGAATCCATGGATCTTCACCTGTTATCTTCGTGTCACACGCATCCAACATGCCCATCAGGCCAACAACAACAATGTCAGCGACCTATAGCGGTTGACAACAAGTCATCTTACCGCCTGCTGCAGAGCCTTCCACCGTGAATCCCACCTCCTCCGTCTCTTTTCGATGTTGTTGATGTAGTTGGGGTGATACTCAATGAACACAGCTCTGGGCTCGTATCACACGGCTGCATGCTGTCCACACGAGGCGTCTCCGCTTCGTACTTTGGATCCGTAGATCCGAGGAATGTCATCCAGTTTCTCTTGCTAGACGGGAGGGGTAGTCCTTGGTGTCTGAGTCTGAACTCGACCTGAGTAGCTGAGCATAGGACGAGTCTTCGTTCTCATTCGGAACATAGAAACTTTTCGGCTGGAAATCCCGTAAGAAAGCAGCATTATTCCCGTGCAACGATTGGAAGATCAGGACGGGTTGGAAGAAGTTGACGTCATCACAGTCACTGCATGTTGACCGCGACTGTGAACGTGCACGGGAGGTGGCAGTGGTAATAAGGGTATTGTCTTTCCTGACGGTATCTCGCAGCAGATGCTCAGAAGTAGGTTGTGAGTGGGAAGAGGTGGTTAGCTTATTCGGTGTGCAAATGTGACTTCGTGGCGAATGGGTCCGAGATGCATGAGATGCCCATGGGTTTTATCCAGGGCCAGGGAAATGCGTTGACGATGGGTGAGAATGTGGAGTCGGATAATGATGTGTGGTTGTTCGGGGCGAACATCTGCATCTGGAGAGCGAGTTGCTCTTCGATCACTGAGGGACAGTTGGTCGTAGTTGGAGGGTGTAGTGTGGATGTGATGACCAGAGTAGGTGTTGTTGCGCCGAACCGTGAACGTACGAGAATGGGTAGGGATATGGCGAGCCTACTGGTGGTGCTGGGACGGTGCAAGCTTGCTGAATAGATCTGGTGTGAAGTTAATATGATAAGTGAAACTTCAAACCATGCAAGCCACAGGCACAGCTAGCACCTCACGACATGTGCACCCAAGTGCGTCTTGAAGGACGCGACATCACAGCACCTAAGACAGTGCGGAGCATGGAAGAACACACAGATATGCCTGATGTGCGAAGTTCAGCAAGATCAGCATCACATGAACAATGAACATGGGGCTGATGAAGGACTCACTTCTACGATGTGACATGTAACATGCAGTATCGTTATTCAGACTCGGACAAGCTGCAGCTAGCTCTCGCAAAAGTATAAGAGAGGTGGTTGTGGTAGGTTATCAAGTGTGATGAGTTTTGGTCTAGCACTAGGTAGGACTACTATAGTAGTATTAGCTGAGCGGTGGCTGTTGACAGTAAAGTCAATAACCCACGACACTGCACTGTGCATGAAAAGTGCCATGTCCCAGGCCATTTCCCTTACAAGAGTACTTCATGGTGTCTTGCAATATGTAGGGACTGCCATGCTGCCATTTCTGACCAGTCAAACTGCTGCTGTCGTCGGTGTTCAGTCCACAATCAGTGTTTTATGTTTTAGTTAGAGTTTTATTCATCATTTGATTGGCTATTGAGCCATCCACCCTTGCGAATTTCAATGTCAACCTTCACGATAGTGTAGGCCAGTTTAACAAATCAATCCTATGTATAGATCTATCTCGAGGTTGTCGCTACACCGTTGTCACTTCCCTGTGGCCAGCAAATCAGATTATATACAGCGATAGAATGATAACACTAAGTAGACAACAAGTAAGATAACACTATGATTCATGCTCCACCACGGTACCAACGTCAGATCCCGCGTAAGTCTCTCCGTCATCTGAGAGCACCGATGTATGTCTCCTCCGGAAATCTGAGGGAGCGATGGATGTCGTCGCAATGGATTCTAGCACCAAAGAGCTGGGATCTGGAACAGCTTAAAAAAGATCCCGAAGGCGTTGTATCTCGTCCTGAGCTGCGATATACTTTGCTTCCAACTCTTGGTTGATCGAGGCCACCCGTGCAACTGGAGGAGAGGGTGGTGGTGAAGGTAAATGCATGTTGACGTCGACAGCGCCGACTCCGCCACTGGTAGATCTCTGGAATTCGAGTTCCTCCCGATAAGAACCAGCCTCGTGAGAACTGTTTACCTCTCGTTCTGGTGCAGATGGTGTGGCAGAGCGCTGGGGTTGCACAAGCGGTGCATCTTGAATTGTGTCGTCGAAAGTGAATTCTGGCATAGTGGAGGAGGGCGCAACTCTGTGTTCTTAAGAGTTGCATGATTCTGCAAATTCAGTCATTCGAATCCTCCAAAGTAGTCAAAACACTCACAGATGGACCACCGGCGTGCTCTGCAGGAAGGACAGGAGGAATAAGGGGCTCCACATGTCCCTCATCCTCCTCTTCAAGAGTTTGTCCTTCGGGTGGGAGGTATAACGACAAAGGTGGTTCGTCTTTCATCAGTTGTAGCATTACTGTAATACTACAGTTACTGTTGGACATGTAAGCAAAGTCGACACATAGACATAACATGAGGCACATACCGGAGACATAGACACTTTCACCAGGCTCTACCCTGCCACCCACGGACGCAAGCGATAATTTTTGATGAGGCGGAGGCCGTGATGGCATGGAAGTAGTAGATTCTGTGTCTACAGATGTAACGTCAAATTCCCATCACGTCGCGTCGTGTCACGTCACGTCACATGACTTTGTGTACTGTGTCTGTTCACCTACTAAGTTACTCCTCCATCTTCCAACCGAGGGTATCGTCAAAATTTCAGCAATGCCCCAACATCCAACTGCAAATGTAAGTGACTGGTTGTTCGCGTGTGCTCCTACGCTACTTGCAACGGCTCCAGCAGGTGAATGAGAAGACCTTGGCGAGTTCCCTGACAACCTACAATGGGAAGCGCTTGTTGATGTATTGCGCGGGCATGTCAAGGTATTTTCTGTTGTGTATGTCAACCTCCACACTTACCTATGCCGTGTCAAGGCTCACTTGCACGCTGCAGCAGTGCCGGCCCAAACAAGTTGTGCCGCATCAATGCCTGTGGTTTATTATGTGAGTGCCATTGTATTCTCTGTTCGGGTGTCACGCTCACTTAAGGTCTGGCAAGTGACTCGACGAATGAAGATCTGTAGGCATCAATGCGCTGCCAAGTTCAGGTGCACTGGAGAAGCTCATGAGCGCTCCATTCATGCTTATGGGTACGCACCGTCTCTGTCTGGCCTTTGAGACTCAATGAAGGCTGGTCCTTCATCATCCCTGCACCAGGTACCGATGTAGGGCATCCTGCACCAGGCATGGTTAGCTAGCCCTCTGTGGCCTCTCTCGTCTATTCGTTGGATCGGTATGCTGTACAGTATGAGGTGCCCTCGCTGGTTTATGTGAGTTCATTCCTTCTCTGCACCAAGCACTCGCTTGATCGTCGAGATTCATCCCTCAACATCAGGCTTCTTAGCTCTATTCAAGCCAGGAATGACTTGTATCATATCGTTTCTCCGTCTCCGGGTGCAAGCTCTTCTGAGGGCTTGAACATAGTTGTGGACTCAAACGCTCGGCTTGAAGACCCACCAGAGGAATACTGCTAGTACAAGGGTATGTTTTTGTTGGTATTTGCAGACTGGTTCACATATTCTGTAGCTGAGGCTTCTGCTGCCGCTCGCATTCAGGCCTTAAATCATCAACACTTACAGCCTCCGCACAAGCCTCTCATTCACCATCACGAGCCTCAAGTTCAACCCTCGCGAGCCTCCTTTCAACCCTCACAAGCCCTCATCCACCTTCACGATCCTTACGGAAAACCTCACCGACCTCTCATTCACCCTCGCGAGCCTCGATGTCAATCAGACCTTCATGTGCCCGCCGCCCAGCAAGAACGGATGATGCGGAAGTGGAAATCCTACGCCCGAGAGCATCTCACCATGTTCTCGCTACCCGTCTTCGAGAAGCTGGATGATCAGCTCACTCGCCATCAAGAATGGTTAGAAGATCTGCCGTGGTATTGTCCGCAGCATGAATGCGCTCATGGCCGTGAGATCCTGAATGATGTTGAAGAGTCAACGAGACAGGAGGATGACCAACCCCCCATTGACGAGTACTTCACCTGCATCTGCACCACTCCCGTTCGCCCCCCTCCACCCGGAACTCACTCCGACGCAGTTCAGTGCGACCATTGCTTTGCAAGGTTCCATGGTGTTTGCGCAGCTAACGGTGGTTCATGCCCTTTCTGCGATCATCATCACTGGAATGGTGCCATCCATAAGGAATGCAGTTGGCATTTCTGTTTCCTGCCGACCATCCTCCTTAAAGCACCTTCAATAACCAAAAAATTACTCGGATGCCTGGCAGCAGCTGGAGATCATTGTCCGTCGGATAGATCGTCTGTGCTTTGCACCAGAGTGAGCCACTGAGCCTGGTATACTCGATGCGGTGCATGGGATTGCGCGGCGCGGGCCACAGACGAACGGCTGACACGTCCCAGAGATGATCTACTCACCCGGTTTTAGAGGTCAGACCACCCTCTCGTATCCCCTCGTACATCCAGCACACCCTCTCGTACATCCAGCGCACCCTCTTATACATCCAGCGTACCCTCTCGCATCCTCCCTCGTACCCTCTCGCATCCTCCTTCGTACCCTCTCATATATCCACCGCACCCTCCCGCACCCTCTCGCACCCTCTCTCGCACCCTCTCGCACCTACAATGCACCCTTCAGGGATGTATTAAATCCATAGTCACGACTCACAACCCTCCTCATGCCTATCCTCATTGTCTAGTTGCTCTGTCATGACCACCCTACCCACTTACATTGGTAGCTACTATGCTTTGTAATTTGCTATGTCAATACTAGTATAGCAATTGCATAGCCTGCTTGTCTCATCCAGGACATCTCAGAACACTGATGTCTTCGCGCATCAGAAAACTTGAATCTGTGGAGATCTCACCAAACATAAGTAACTGATTGAATAAAATAACATAACCAGTAACAGAAACGGTGGGAGGCTATGAGAGGGTCACTATACTAGCAATATTAATGACGGGAGAAGCTACTAAGACTGGCAGGGCTACCCTCTTGATGATAACGGACGAGTCCGTGAGGTGGTTCGCGAGGGTACCGTTGTGCCTCTTGAGGCGAGGGGAGGGATACTGACGAGGTGCGCAAACGGATGCAGGGCGGGAGGGTCGCCCCTCGTGGAGGTGTGCGAGAGGGTTGCATAAACCTGTTAGGGAATTTGGTGAGAACCTCCTGGGGAGGGGGGGTCTCAGAGACCAGTTGCGCTCTACAAGGAAACCGGGTCTCTTAGACCGTGGGAACGGGAGGAAAGTGCTGCCAAGGGTGTCCTGGATTTGCTTGTTAGTAGTTGTCTAGCAGGCAAGAATAGAAAAAACATGCCTTTGTGATGTGAATGCCTGTGTTGTCAGTCAATCGCACCACCGTCTGATAAAACTCGAAGGCAGACACTTTTGATTTGAAGGACAGGATCTGAAAGTGTTCAAGTGCGCGAAATGTTGCGGTGGTCTTAGGTTTGACTGTTGTTGCAGGGAATAGATGGACTTGGAGAAGTTGAGTGACATGGACTTGAGCAGTTTGGCAACCACAAAAATCAAGCCCGACGGCATGAACACCATTGACGTCGACAATGACAAAATCATCATTCGACGCCGGAGTTGGTTTGTTGCATCTGAGACCAATGCGGTGTCCAAGCTGAATGCGTAGCCCAAGGGATTTAAGTGATATCTTTTGAAAGAAACTTCCGTTCCAATGCTGCAACAAATCTTGTGAGTAAGTAGAGATTTTGAAACGACAAAAATTGTACTTCGATACGGTGACACGGTTGCCACTGATGGGTGTATAGGACACACTGGCGGCACACCAGTTCAACACCATGACAGTCCTTGCATCTATACAGGGACGGTTCATCGCTACCACAGAAGCAGGTATCTTGTGTGTGGCTTCCGCGGCCCTCAAGGCGAATGAGCTCTTCAAGAAATAGTTCAGCATCAGATTGCCACATGCGGAGAGGATCATCCTATGGAAAAAGATCAAAATGAAACCAGATCTATGTCAGAATATGGGAATCATACCCCTGCTGTCCGTTTCCGTGTGATCGGTTCCTCAGAATTGTCACCGAAATAGTGATCATCAGCTTGGATATCTGAAAAATCAAACTCCTCGATCAAAGTGTCGTCTACTATGTCTCCTTCCTGGGGTTGTTTGGATGGATCGGACACCGTGTAATATGCAGTGGACACTGAAAGGCGACCGTTCAAGTTCTGCTCAAAGCTAGCATGTCTACACTGGCGCTCGTCACGATTCTCTTGCGGGGTATCATTTTCCAGATGACGTGCTGCCCGCGCAGCAGCCTTGTTGTGAGCGTAAAATGCCTGGCGGTATCGCTGGAGCTCAGTTCGTCGTTTGTTGGTTTTGGCCATGTACTCGGCAAAATTGTGAAGCGGCAAGGTGAGGCGGTGTGCTAGGTGGTGTGCTAGTGGCTTACTAATGACTGGTCCAAAAACCGCCAACATTGATGAAGCAATAAATTTTCATGGCTATGTAACAAGACGTGCAATGAAGTTGTAGATATACATTAGTTCAAAAATCAAATCCGGACACCTTTCTGGTACATCAGTTCCCCCAACGCGTGAGCTTCAGTGAGCCCACAAACGCCTTCATAAACTGCCAGACATAGCAAGTCCTCTAAATAAGCAAGCACGGTCTTCAAGAAACGCACAACAGAGTCAGCAGCGTGCCACTCAGGCGAGATACCACAAAAGTTGAGTATCTGATCTTGCGCGTGAATTGTATCGTCGAGTGGTTTTTGAACCTTGGCCATTGCAGATTCGATGATGGAGATATCACCGCTGGTGGAGCAATCATCCACTGTCAGGCTCTGGACATAGACCTGTAAGATGCCCTGGGCGAATGCGCAAGGGTCATTGCCAATCATTTTCAACATGTCGTCCTTGATGTTTTTAATGACCAGTAAGCATTCCGGAAGATCGTATCTGTAGAACATTAATTTCATGTGTGATCTTACGTCTATTTATAAACAAAACATACAGCTTATTTTCGTTCTCATCTGATGAGTCGTCGGATTCATCGTCGGACTCGGAGTCAGTGTCACTAACACGCAAAGCTTTTGCAAGAGCTTTGCAGATTTCCTTTGATTGTGTTGCCTCTGCACATGCTTCCTTGCTTCTGGAGCTACGGAGCTCCCGGCGTCTCTTGAGAATGATATCTCTGTGACTTTACCGTCATTTGTCAGGAACCATCACCATCAGAAATTAATGAAAAGGCTAAACATACTTGGCATAGTAGCGGGCTCGCTTTTCACGTGCGGCGACTATTTTTGCCTGGGATGTTTTATGAATAAGGGGTCGAGCCATTTTGACTAGAGAGTAGTAATTGTGGCAGCAGTAGTGTTGGTTGAAAACTGAAAAGAAGCAATGAACGTTAATGAATCTTTGCATCGAGCGTGGCAAAACTACAATGTTGGCATTTTGGTAGGACCAAAACTCCTATAGGTCGAATTGATATATAGTATAGATGTCATAGCCCTGCGATAAATGGATCACCCGTTCAAACAAACAAGTCAAGGCCATTTTTCACATTGAAAATATGAATGTACACTATATCTACTTGAGATACATTGAATTAAATAAAAGTCCTACCACCACATTCAGCCATCGAGCACTGAATTAGTCCCTTGTTGTAACACACTTGCAGTCGGACCAAAACACACACCTATTGATATCAAAACACTGCAATAAACGGATCACCCATTCAAAGGCCACTTGTTATATTGAAGGTACAGTCTTTCTACATGATTTACATCGAGTTTAAATAAAAGTCCTACCACCATTCAGCGCTCAGCGCTTCAACCATTGATCGAGCACTGAATTAGTCCAAGGCTTGTTGCAACACACTTGTAGTCGGTCCAAAAAAGCAATACAAATTTCAACTTGAACACATTGACGGTATATACAACACAAAGGTACCAAGAAATGACATCCGGAACACTGATTAATTATTGTCCATCTCACGTCCAGGAGCCTCTTCAACATCGCAGTCAGGTGCTTCCTCACCAGTCTCCAGAATGCCTTCTTCGCAAGGAGCAGAAGCTTCATCATCACTACTATCGTCATAGTAAGTGCGAATTTGGCGGGGCTGTGAGTAGCTGATGTTGTCACTCCCCGATGACTGATTGTTCGCTTCATCGGCAGGTACGTCTTCATCAGATGTTACTGGTGATCCGGCATCACGAGGTCGTTGGGCTGTGCGCATGCTCATGAGTCCGTGATATCAAATCTAAATTTAAATTACTGACCGTAGATGCAGCACCTACAATGAAACGCGTGGACCAAACAATCAGCATTATCAGGGTTGCGTTGGCTGCGTACCCAGCCGATAGGTTGCGGTGAATCCATTGGTCCAACTGTTGAAGTCTGTTTTTAATGAGCGCTACAACAATCTGCTAAACTAAACTTACCTTGTCCGCTTTGCACAAGGTAAACAGCCCGTAGAAACTGCTCGACTGTAAAGCATGGGTGTGGCAGCATTTGCACGCAGCGCCCATGACATTCACATTTGATGGAGCCGTCGTCTTGGTTCATGTCTGGGAAAAAGGGCTATAGTACTAGCGTTAGGAAGTAAAGGGTGGGGAGAAACTGGGAAAATTTAGCTGGTCTAGACGCTTCGGAAACATCCGCTAAAATTTTGATTGGCTAGAGAAATGAATGGCCTCGGTTGAATATTAGTTCGCTCCCAATAACTCACCAATTGACCGAAAGGAACGAACTCAATCATAAAAATATCTAGTGCGTCATTTTTCATATCAAACGGGTTGTCGGGTTAATGGGTATTAGTCGTAGATGGCGCCTCCTCGATGGACCACACCAGAAGAGCTGGAGTGGCTTCAAAATGAGCTACCTGAGTTTCTTAAAATGCAGAAAGACCAAAGATTAACTCGTTTCTACGAGCTCCTGTATCCGAGGTGGTTTAGTCAATTTCCAGAATGCCTCAGATATTGGGGACCAACTGGGAAACCTCCGCGCGAAAATGTTCGTCAGGATGACGACAGCGGTGACGAGATCAGCCCGCTGGCACTTACACCAGAACAAGAAGCTGAGCTTGAAGAGGCAAATGAAATCCGACGGAAAGTAAGTTCATTTGTCAGTTGTCCTGAAAGAGTAGTTGCTAAAGACATGCATCAGAAATTGAGAGAATGGTTCCGGAATAATGGAAAAAGTAAAACAACACCAGGCACCACATCAACAGGCAAAGCTCTTGCTCGGCTTCTAGGCCAGCGTGCTCGTGGTGTTCATGACCTGAAGGAAATTGAGGTCTACTCAAAATCGCACTACAAAACCAAGATTCAACCACTGGTAGAGGACAACGTCAACGAAAATCACCTCGATCCCAAGAAAAGAATCGCTGTCGTCCAGAAGTACACAAACCGTTGTTTTGCCGCTGAGCCAGAATATGTGAAGGCGGAGATTCGTGAGGAGACCACACGGATCAACACTGCCAGGAGATTAGCAAGTGTTGTGTCTCAAACACGTACCAAAGAGGAAATTTACCAGTTTGTTTTTTTTGTTGTGTTTCGCCTTTGCGGTAAATATTGATCCGTGTTGATATAGTGCCATTCAAGAACTGCCCCTTGTCTTGGGACAGATTTGTGAAGACCTGGCGGTGCTGACTGGCGGCTGGCATTATACCCTTGTCATGGGGGGTCCTGACCCCATGTGCGAAGGGGATATCATGACTCTAAGGTAAATGGATGTTATTATTATTTCCAAACTGGATCTCATTTTATCCTTACAGTTTTCACCACGGCAAAGGTCGAGACGGCCTCAGCTTCAAGGCTTCCAACCCGGACTTTCATGAACAATATCTAGCGCCATTTGAAAAGCACTTAAGAAGTGTTTTTGGTCATCAAGTTTCCGAGTCATCCGAGTCTTCATCGAGTGCCAATCCGTCTCCTCCAGCGACTTCTGACCTCGCACTGCCAAACGCCCAGAACGACTCAGGCCCCAAAGTTCCTGGAACGCACGTCTTCCCTCACGACTCTGTCATGGACCCCAATGTTCCAGTCTCTGACGCTGACATTGATGCATTCATCTCTTCCCTTCGTCCACTGACGGCTGATGGCCTAAATGGTCAATGGTGGCCTAATCAAGGCCAGGACATGCAAATGGCTGCTCCGCCACTCATAAACCCTCCTTTGACTATTACTGAATCACTTATAGACTCACCCATGCGGGCTGCTCCGCCATTCACAAGCCCTCCTCCTTTGACTATCGCTGAATCATTTATAGACTCACCCATGCGGGCTGCTCCGCCATTCACTCCGCCATTCACAAGCCCTCCTCCGGCTATTTCTGAATCACTTATCGAGCCACCTGTGCAGGGCCTGGACAGCTCGATCGGTGTATTCGCCCCACCGCGTATTTTGGACAGCTCAATCGGTGTAGTCACCTTGAATCCAGTCCCGTCGTCACCCTCCAGGTCTGCAACCACTCCAGCTGCCACCGACTCGTATTCTTTTCCACCTGTTTCTAGCGCACCTGCGCTTCTTACAGACACCACTTCCAAGTCGATTCCCACTGCACCGGACACTCTGCTTCCTGCAGCAAGTGTTCCACCAGTTTCTAGTGCTCCTCCCACTGCACCGGACACTCTGCTTCCTGCAGCATGTGTTCCACCAGTTTCTAGTGCTCCTGGAAGACGCTCAGCGCGCATGACACGACCATCAACAAGAGTGCAAGATGCCAACAAGATTGGCGATGACGCCAAAGCAGTCACTTCCAAACGCAAGCGCAAAGGCACAGCAGAAGCAACCACTGGGAAAAAGTACGTCTTCCACCAATTTTCAGTACTGTTTCATCCCGCTAAACATTGATGTGTAGGTCTAAAAAATGATATTTCACATTCCTTGCAGTATATTGGACTACGCCTTGATACTGATATCATACTCTGTCCTATTTGATACTCTGTCCTATTTGTAACCTAGAACTTGTAGTTATTGTGACGACAATTGTTTTCTTAATGTCAGTTAACGTGACCCATCAAAATCTTGTCATCTATCTACAAGCATCGCAATGAACAAACACTTCTTATCATTCTGAAATTTGTATGTCAGAAACTATCGAACATAAGATTGCGTCCAACAGCGCGCAAGGTAGACAAAGTCGAACTTAAGATCACGTGAGTCGATTGCGTCCAACAACGCGCAAGGTAGACAAAGTCGAACTTAAGATCACGTGAGTCGATTGCGTCCAACAACGCGCAAGGTAGACAAAGTCAAACTTAGGATCACGTGAGTCGAACATCACACGAAAAAAAAATCGAACAAGTCAGGCTAGTGAGCAGCTGTGAGCTACTACACTTGAGAAATGCTGCCTGGGTTGGCTGAGACGTTTTGTTATATAACAATTGACTTCACGCGGACACGATGAGACTGAAAATTCGTCACCGGAAGAACTTTCCATTGACAAAGCTGGACATGAAAACAGGCGCAGGGCGGGAAAGACGTGTTGTTGTATTCATTGTGGTGGCATGATATAGCAATTGACTTCGCGCGGACACGATGAGACTGACAAACGAGGCTGACGTGTCTACATACGGTCAGAACTTTTAAGGACATCTCCAAGTATATGACCAAGCGGATAATGCCATAGTTCTCGGCTAAAACCGGTTGGCCATAGAAGTGGTGTGGCTATGCAGAGACAAGTGGAGATCTAGAGATCTAGATCCCTGATTTTCCAAACCGAAGCCACCCGAAACCCGAAACCCAAATCAGACTGTGACTAGGCACATGCTAAGAATAGCCCACCCCAAATGTGCACCGAGACCCAAATCGGACTGTGACCAGGCACATGCTAAGAATAGCGCACCCAAATGTGCAGGGCATACAGTGATATATCATCTGTGTTGAATGATATATCATTTACCCTGTGTGTTAGTCCAAAGGCAGGGATATATCACGGACTTACTCTAATGAAAGTAAAATGATATATTATATTGACAACATCGCCTGGTTCGAGTATGTTCGTTCTGATGATATGTGCGCGTCGAGTTCTTTATGTGCTGTATGTACTGATTCGATGATACTGGTGTTCATAGTACGCCGAATGTTGGTTTGAATCTTCCTGTGCTGTTGATGAACCGGCTAAGGTGCGGGATGGCCTTTTCAGACGTGAGAAGGTATGCTAATGAAGTCGCATCGCGTCGAAGAGCATTCACGAGTATATGCCGTTCGTGTTGGTATTGAGGGCAGTCGAAGAGTAGATGATGGATGGTTTCGTTGATTCCAGGGCATATAGGGCAATGAGGCGTGTCACTTCGATTGATGCGGTGCAAGTGCTGGTTCAATGGGACGTGACGGGTTCGGAGTTGGACGTATAGGCTTGAGGTGCGTTTCGGCAATCCGTTGCAGGCTATAATGTCATTTTAATGCACAGGAATAGGCTAATTAGCAGAGTTTTGTAATGCAACAGCGTTGCTAGACGCGTATGCATTAACCACCATCCTAATGCAGAATGTAATGCATTACTGATGCATCACTTTAGTTGGTGATGCATCACCTCCTACTACCCT